>NC_052502.1:19873682-20093779 GCF_016617805.1 Bactrocera tryoni
CAACAACAGAATTTATTTTAAAAAAAATGTTTGAAATTGGAATAACTTCAATTCCTCTCTCATTTGTGCGCTCCTTTTCACATTTTTTTAGAGACGTTTTCTCAATGACTTGTTAGCAACCATCTGACAGTTAATTTCTTTTAAAAAAAAAAATTTTTTACCGAAAAAAGAAGTCTTTGTTAAGTTGTCTAGAAATTAACTGAAAAATGGTTGTTTAGCAGACATTGAGAAAACGCCATTTAGTATGCTAGAAAGTTTTTTTTTGTTCAACATACTAACTTCTAGATAGTACAGGAATAAAGTAAATGTCTCTCAATTGACCTCTAATCTAAATGAAGATAAATGACTTGCAATAACTCGTCAGTGCATAGATTTTTAATTTTGTTTTTGTAAGCAACTTGAAAGCTCCACACGTATTAAGCGACTCTATTTCGTGCGCATAATTAATTTAAATTTTAAATTTGTAAACTAAAACACAAAAAAATCTAAAAAATCATTTTCAATGCTTTTTGGGGCCAAAAAAAGCACCGCCAAACGTCAAAGCTCAACCCCAAAACTAAAGCTCCACATTATCGGTGTCACCTTTTGGTTTCCTCTTCCATGCGCATGCTGATGAGTACACTACTTTTGCCGGCTGGCATGCTCGTATGACTTTTCAACCGATTTCAATGTTCAGTAATCGCGCGATTGCCAACAAGTAAAGTACGCCAGCTGGACGCGAAAGTGAGCGGTGGAACCATAAAAAAAAAGCTATTAGCTAGTGAGTGAATAAACGCTGCGGAAAAAAACGGTGTTGTGATCAATAAACGGTGTGGAAAGGGCCAAGTGTGCAACAATCGTATATTTTAGAAGCAATAAGTTGGAACAACAATAACAAAAACAACATGTCAGCGTAAGTATATGAGTGTAAGCAGAAGCAAGCTATCGCACGTTTTAAGTGTAAAACACACATTTTTATTTTATATATGCATCTGTGTATGTATGTATGTATGTATGTTCGCAATTATCACAGCGCACAGCGGCTAACGCCATAACTGTGGGTTAGCGGCCGCGCTGGCTATTGATGAGTTTAATACATACATATGTATATAAAAGGGAAAATCTGTGCAAAAATATATGTGCATACATATGTATATATATACATATGTACGTATATAAAATTCGTTATTAGCCAGTGCAACCACTAAAGTTAAGTTATACATACATATGTACGTATATACTATATACATATGTACATATATAGAAATGTATATAAAATTACAACAAACATTTATAGATATGTCATATTTACTTTGCTTAGAGCCGTTGCTCAATATTTGCATAGCAGTCATCTATCAGTTAAGTACTGGTTAACTTAACCACTTTATACCGGTAAATAACCGAATTTTTAACCAGAACTTAACTGATAGTTGGCTATAAATCAGTTATTGAGAAAATGTCCCTTACTGCAAATGTTGTTGTTATTTTTTCGTACCTTTCTAACCACCCTAAACGTTGTTTTTGCAGTAAAGCAGATATTGCCTTGATCGGTTTGGCCGTTATGGGTCAGAACCTCATCTTGAACATGAATGATAATGGCTTCGTGGTTTGCGCCTACAATCGCACCGTCGAGAAGGTAAGTGACAGTTACACATACCGATAAACTGTAAATAACTTGACTTTGCTTTCACATTTACGCCGTGTTAGGTCAACCAATTTTTGCAGAACGAGGCCAAGGGCACAAAAGTGATCGGCGCCACTTCGTTGCAGGATATGGTGAACAAATTGAAGTTGCCACGGAAAGTTATGCTTCTGGTCAAGGGTAAGTTGGAGCGTATGCAAGTATATGGCAATGTCACTGTCAATGTCGTACAGATAAATAAACACACACACATATACATTTAAAAACTGACTCACATACATACATATATAAAAAGACATACGAAGTACAAGCGAGTACTTTACGAACCGGTAAAGACTTCAAAGTTTCAAGCACGTACAAACACACACACACATACATACAAATATATATACAGCTGGAACAACAACTATTTGCACTGTTACTGCGCTAAATTGTTATTGCAAAATAATTACCTTGATCGACAAATGCAACGTCATTATTACGTCACGTGTAGAGAGCATGGCGTGCGGTGGCGGCACGGCCAAGTGAATGTGAGGTGATTTGCAAACACACATACACACACGCACATGTGTATACATATGTATATGTTTCCAAAAACACGCCAGCACTGACAGCTGTTCGCTCCACGGCGTTTAATGAGCCAAAGGCGCTTTTGGGGGGCAAAAAAGTCACGCTCAGCTGTTGGCTGCAAAGTGAGGCAAATTAAAAGCAACTTTTACTTAATTGTGAAATTAAGCTAAACTATAATAATCAAATTGTCGAGTAAGTTAAAAATATATCTGGAGAGGGTCACTTCCCATGGCTTTTATGCTTTCTTATCTCGCTAGTCACACGTGGCATGCGTGCGTTACGGCTGTGCTGTTATCAATTTCGAAATTTGGTTGCCGAAAATCTATCATCTCAAGGTCATTTGCTGGCAGCACTAATGAGTCATATTCAAGCGGTTATAGATTCTCGACACAAATAATAATCAGCCCAGAAACAGAGCTAGATGCGGTGGTGCAGGTGAAGGTCATCAAGATATCAAATAGTTTGGGTTTAACTGTGACCTCTGCTGCCTAAAGCTGGGCGCTTACGAGTAAGACGCTTTGATCTGCAGACTAAAGCTATTTGTAGAAGACTTACGCAGTTGGAACACCAAAAAATAATTGCATTGGTTTTATGAATGAAAATTAAAATTATTTTGACGATTCGATTTTTCTGTTGCCAAAGAATGGATTTTAACCCATCTAAGGAATGGGATCCTTATCGAGTCTGTGTGGGAAAGACGCAAGCGTACTCTTTAGTGACGTTCCGTTAAAGTCTGTCTTGCGCCTATAGGGTTAAACCCAGTCGATAGGAGGGAGATCGGCGACAACTTCTTCGGGGCCCGGAGTTTTCAGGGCAGCTCGCAGCTCGGCAACAATATTTGTAAATTTTTTTTTGCTTCTATTTATGAATCGGGGCTCGCAGCGTCGATATTGATATTTGTGTTTGATCAGCCCTTTCTAAGGTATAAATAACTTATTAAACTTGCCAGTTTTGGATACATTATTGCTTCTTAGTTCCTTCTGCGTTCTGCAGTTGCCATTTGGTTATTATGGACCGTGGTGTCATTAAAATATTTTGTAGAAGACAATGGCGATTTATTTTTATGAACCAAAGACAATCCGCAGACTTTAGTAAATCAACTCCTGAAATTTAATAGAGACAGGTCTCTCTTTAGAGATACTATGTTCGGACAATCTATGACAATCCTTCCCAAGACACTTCTGGCCGATATGAGATACGAGGTTACTGCCTTGATTGTTGCTTGGTTGCCTAAGTAAATGTTTACTTTAGAATACTCTGCAGATGTATTCGAGACCAGCTCCGCGGCTTTTGCAATAGCAAAGAGCTCAGCTTGAAATATACTGCAGTGGTCCAGCAAGGAGGTCTTTGCAGCTGTGGTTAAAAACTAAAAGTAACTGAAGAAGGTCGATGTCACCGGAATCGGCCAACGGAACCGAATTCGATGATAGCTAATTACTGTCAACTCGGCAGAGTTTCTCAAAATTATTTGATGGCTATACTGACAGTCCTTGGCTGAATATTACTATATATATTATAGCTTTTCGTTTACATGAAGTCGATAGATTTGGGGATGACATTATAAAAATCACTGCGTGACCTTATCAGAGTTTTCTGATTTACATATTTCGCCGTTCAACACATAAACTTAAACTGTAATTAAATATTTTTGATTATTTTTGCAGCCGGCAGCGCTGTAGATGACTTCATCAAACAATTGGTGCCACTACTATCGCCCGGCGATGTAATCATCGATGGTGGCAACTCCGAGTACCAAGATACCGCACGTCGTTGCGATGAATTACGCGCTAAGCAAATTTTGTACGTCGGTTCCGGAGTGAGCGGCGGTGAAGAGGGTGCACGTCATGGTCCATCACTCATGCCCGGCGGTCATCCAGAAGCCTGGCCACTCATCCAACCTATTTTCCAGTCCATTTGCGCAAAAGCCGACAACGAACCATGCTGTGAGTGGGTCGGCGAAGGCGGTGCTGGACACTTCGTCAAAATGGTACACAACGGTATTGAGTATGGTGATATGCAATTGATCTGTGAAGCGTATCAAATCATGAAAGCGCTTGGTCTCTCTCAAACCGAAATGGCTGCAGAGTTCGAGAAGTGGAATAGCGAAGAGTTGGATTCATTCCTCATCGAAATCACACGCGACATTTTGAACTACAAGGATGATAAAGGTTACTTGTTGGAGCGCATACGCGACACAGCTGGCCAGAAAGGTACGGGCAAGTGGACAGCCATTGCTGCGCTGCAATATGGTGTACCTGTAACGCTAATCGGTGAAGCGGTATTCTCACGTTGTCTCTCCGCGCTGAAGGATGAACGTGTGGCGGCCAGCAAACAATTGAGCGGTCCCGGCGTAACGGCAAAGGTCGACGACTTACCCAAGTTCTTGAATCACATCAAGCATGCGCTGTACTGCGCCAAAATCGTTTCATACGCACAAGGTTTCATGTTGATGCGTGAGGCTGCCAAAGACAACAACTGGAACTTGAATTATGGTGGCATTGCGTTGATGTGGCGCGGCGGTTGCATCATCCGCAGGTAAGTCTTACGCATGGACAATTATGTAATTCTTATTCTACAACGTCACTTTATTTGCAGTGTGTTCTTGGGCAACATCAAGGAGGCCTACACCCGCAATCCACAACTCTCGAACCTGCTGTTGGATGACTTCTTCAAGAAGGCAATTGAAGTAGGCCAAAACTCTTGGCGTCAAGTTGTCGCCAACGCCTTCCTGTGGGGCATCCCTGTACCAGCCCTCTCGACCGCACTCTCCTTCTACGATGGCTATCGCACTGAAAAATTACCCGCCAACTTGTTGCAAGCGCAGCGCGATTACTTCGGCGCCCATACTTATGAACTCTTAGGTGCTGAGGGTAAATTTGTGCATACCAATTGGACCGGCACCGGCGGCAATGTCTCTGCCAGTACATACCTGGCGTAAAGCTTATGCCACAAGATGCCACAAATTTAGTTTTCTAAAAAGGCATTCCAATTTCTTAGAAAATAATTAGCAATTAATTTCATATCCGTATGTAATTACTTTAAACGCATACATACATACATGCGCGCATGTATACGAATGGTGTAAATAAAAATATTACAAGTGGGTATTAAAAGAAAACAGATTCTTAACATTAAAAGCTCGTTTTTTATTTCAACTTTTTTTCTTTCCTTTGAAATCTCAAATTTTAACCTCCTAACCTAAATGCAGTTACTGCGATATAAACAATGTAATTGTCAAAGTATTGCTAATTCTAATATGATGTAGCGAATATAACAAGTTGCAATAGTACTATTTAGGGCATTCAAAAACATTTCAGCTTTTATTTTGAGCGACGCAGTGCTTTTTTAGGCTGTTCAATGACAAGTTTTTCGGCTGAGTACAGGTGTCCAATGATAACCTGCAAAGATAGAGATGTGTGATGATAAGCGATATGTTCATCAATAAGATATAAGCAAACTTTAGTGTATATATGTAATGATTTCAAGTATTTTTCTGAATTTCATAATTTTTAAAGATAAATGCGGGTGATAAATATTGTAATGAAGTATGTATATACTATGTACATAAGTATCTATGTATTGCAAAACGCTTAGTCATTATGAACTACTTATGTATGTAAAATATGCATCTACACAATATTATAGCTTGTATTTATAGGTATGTATATATAGCCATATAGCCTTGGGTTTGATTCCTTTACATTCATTCACACGTACATAATATACATATGTGTAGATAGAACAAAAGCCGAGTGAATATTGTTAGTTACTACTTTTATGAATAAATGCTATTACTATCATATTATTTTTTTACAGTCAATGATTCTGCTAGGTAAATTATTTGCTGACAAATACAATTTCGTCGTTATTTCACACATCAATTACATTTTTTTCACACGATTTAAACAAAAAAAGCTATAAAAAAAACCACGGAAAGACATTAACTTTGTTTGCACCCTGGCAATAATAACCGTCAGAAGTAAAAAAGGTTCCATACAAGCACTTAATTTTGATCGTTCGGTTTGTATGACAGCCATATGCTATAGTGATCCCGTAGACTATATTCGTCTTGGATAATAATCCGTTCGTAAATAAGACTCGTCAAACAAACACTTTTTCATGGCAGCTACATGTTGTAGTTATCCAATATCGACGTTTTCGTTGAGCAAAATTTAATATTGATATCTCTAAACAGACAGACGGACGGCTAGATTTATATTTTCCTCTGCGCCTATGATTAATCATTCGAACCTTTGTTGCTGTGCTGTGTACATTGAATAATAAGTTTTTCGCAACTTTCTGTAACTAGCAGCTGCGTAACCTCAAATCTTTATTACTTATTTATCACACAGCTTATCAAAATGCAAGCAGTTACCAAAAATAAACATCAATTTACTAACCTGCCGCCGCACAAGCTCCAGATTTTGTTTAGCTTCTGCCAGTTTTTGATCGATAACCGCAAAGTCACTAATACTTTTATTTTCACGGAATGTGTCGCGTATTTTCCGTCCGGCATACATTCTAAAAGAGACAGTTTTTTATTATGAAAATGTTTTTATAACAGGCAACCAACCTATTGGTTAGGTCTGCTATGCTTACCTGAAATTGTAGGCAGGGATTTTTTCAGCCTCACGCAAAAGTAGGCGATAAATCGTAATTACTTGCCGTCTTGTTGACATTTTTGCAACTTTCTGTCAAAGTAAATTCTTTTTTGCCGGTCAGAGGTACACCAATTTTGTGAAATTATAATATAAATACACGAATTGGCGCAAACGCATTAAAACTCCATAAAAACTTAGCAGCTGATGGCGAACAAATCGGAATGGCGAAATGTCAGAAACATATGCGGATAAATACATGAAACAGCTGATAGCAACGACAATTTATTACAATGGAATATGCAGGGTGCTATTACAATTGGTTTGTATCAGATTTGGAAACAGAAGTAATTTGTATACATTTATGTATTTATGAAAGAGAACCTAATTTTTTAGGGTTTATTAAAAAAAGTAAAATAAAAATAATAAAAATTTATCAATTTAATAAAAAAAATAATAATAAAACAAAAAAAATTATAATAAAACAAATTTATTTAAATAAAAAATTAAATATAAATAAAAAAGTGCATAAAATTTTAAAAGGAATACCATATATTTATATACATACATAAATAATAAAAAAAATGGAAAACAATAAAAATAAAAAAGATAAATTAAATTTGAAACATAAAAAAAATATTATAACAACAAATATTCCAAAATTTTCTGTAAAATAAGATGTGAAATTGATCAAAAAATATGAAAATTAAATTAAAATAAAAAAGCAGCATCAACTTATTTTTAAAAATATTTATTAAATATACAATTTTTTTCTTTCTCTCTTCCTCTCTCAAACTCAACTATTTTTCAACAATTTCGCAAAAAAATATTTCGCAGCAGGTAACACTACCACGATTTCCGTTATTCTATTACAATATACCGTAATCAGTGTCACAAAACTACACCATATGTCTTCGTTGCACATTCGTAGTTTTTCTCCGAATACTTGTTGTGTGAGGACGTTGTGCTAATTGAATAAAATTGATTTTTTCCCTGAGCATTTTTGCTTAGAAATGTTGCAAAATATTTACAGCGAATATTCAAGAATAATATCAACATTCTCCATGTGTATATAGTGTATAAAGAGAGTGCATTTAAAACTTAATGAAAATGAATAGCATACGGTGTAGTGAACAGATGGAAGAAAAGTTCGATAAGGACTTCAGCAGCTTGCTTGCTAAATCCAATGTGGCAGACAACAAAGAAAACGGTGTTTGTGCAATTGCACTTGTGGAGGTGGCAAATAAGCACACAGACGTGGGGGATGATACAGGGGACGAAGGTCAACAACTTGACGAGGATGAAACGATTTTTCTTGAGCGTCGTTGCAATAGTCAATGTAGCGAAAGTAATGCAGCTGATGCGACGCGAGTGGAGGCAAGAACCCCCAACTCAGAACCCGCTACACCGTCGCCGACTTTCGGACAAACCACCCTTTATGCTGCACACAAAACGACAGCTTATGAGTGTATGATGGGTAGCCAGCTAGACGGGGCGGAAATGGAGGAGGACGAAGCAGAAGAGGTGGAGGTAAAAGATAGCCTAGGGAAATCAACACTACATGACACGTCGAATAGCGAGCTACAATTGTTCGCGCAATGCAAGGAAGCAAATGGCATTTTCAATGACGACACCTTATTGACAGCGGAACATTTCGATCATATATCACCGCATCCATTGAGTGAGCGTTGGTCGCCGCTAGGCGCGAATTACGATGATGCAATGAGTCCGACATCAGAATTGCTTAGTCCTGAATCGGAGTTGGAACTGCTGAGTTCCGATAGTCAGGATAAGCAAGAAATGTTGCGTGGCGATACAAATGATTTGGGACGCTTGAGAAGCATGGAAGAGGAGCAGGAGCTATTAACCACTTCATTGATGGCATTGACTTCACATTTCGCACATGTTCAGCTACGCGTGCGACAAATTGTGGAGGCACCGTCGCATGAGCGTGATCAATTACTGAAGGATTTGGAGGAGTTTGCGTTTCGCGGTATACCGGAAGTGAGTGAAATCACGGTGAAACGCGTTTACTGGAAATATTTTTAAATAATCTTTGTTTCAATTATCTCTCTCTTGTAGCCAATTGTACCTGCCGCGGTAGGTAACACAAATGCAGACTCCTCTAGCCATTCGCAGCCCGACGATGAAGCCGTGCGTCAGCGTCAATTCGAGCTGATCGAACATTTGAAGTCCCAACTAAGTGAATTGGAAAAACTGGCTTATGAATCCGGTGCGCCCGTCTTACCACAACATATACTGCTAGAGAAACAGAAGATAATCATTGATGAGTTGAAGAATAAACTCAATCTGCAAGTGGACGAACGCGATTTACCCGAACTGACTTCGGAAGAGTTGAAGAACCATGTAGATAACGCCATTGGCGAGTTCGTTGGTCCGCTGCGCATGAAGGAACAATTAGTGGCGCAGCTGAAAACTCAGATCACCGATCTGGAACGTTTCATTGCCTTTTTGCAATGCGACACAGAGGATTCAAAAATGAAGACACTCAATGGTAATGAGAAACCGAATGAGCCCTACAATAGTTATGCTGCCAAGAAAAAAGGTGAAAAAGTGCGGAAGAAACTTATGTCACCGCAGCAGGAGGCTACCGAACAGGATACTCTGAATACAATGCATCCAAATACAAGTCGGAACGCCGCACAACAAGACAGTGGAGAGACTTTAAATAGCAAGGCTCATAGTTTGTTGGATAAAGCTTCGTTGTTGATGCAAATGTTCGCCACGACACATTTTGGGGCCAAGGCAGATCAGTTTCAGAAGAATGCGATGAAAAAGACATCGAAAGGCAATCATTGGGGGTGAGTAAACTTGTGGAAAGGTTTACAGTGGGAGTCTGTCTGGTTCAAAAAGATGAAATGAAGATCGACAGAGAGAGAGCTTGATCAATTCCTAAAACAGCCGGTTCTACGCTACCGGAATCGAGTACAATTTTATCCATCCAAGGGTTGTTATTTTAGCGACCTAAGTCTGTTCACGTAAGCGGTTTCTACGCCAGTAAAGAAGAAGAAAAAGTCTGTTCGTATCGTTTGAACCAAAGAGGGAATTAAATAACCGTTACAATAATTTTGATTACTTCAGACCGAGGTGACTCCAAGTTGAGACTCAAAGTAAAGATTATAAGGGACTTAAACAGAGTCGTTATGGTTTTAAAAGCAATCAGAAGGCCAGAGACACAGTTTTAAGTTTGTGTCAATTCAAAGAAACTTTCGAGAAATTTCCCAAGTAGTCCCCAAAAAAATATGTTCTCTAAAGTTTTACATTGTTTTGAAGTGCCGGAGGGGTTCTACATGCTAAAATACTTCCTTTGAATATATTTTTTGAAGAGTCATTATTTTAGAACATAAATTTCCACAATTTTTCAGGGATTTACGCGCACAACTGGAGGTCGACATACAGGAGGTGGCATCTCTTGCAGCCACACTAAGCTTCGACCGTGAAAAGTTGGCCAACATGAAGCGTGCGCTGAAGAACACCAGCCGCAATGCCAACACAACAGTGGCGCTAAGCGCACAAAACGGTACAGTTACGGTCCCACCACGTGCGCGCACACAACCAGCCAATGCGGCAACGCATCGCAAGGATCTCAAAGCGTACATCGTATCATCCGATTCGGATGACGACACGTACGATTGTTATGCCTGGGAACGAAACCATTGTCGCAAGACGCACGGTGCGCGCTATAAGGGCGGCGACTCCATCATCACGATTAGTAAAGAGTTAACAACGGCGGTGCGCAAGAATTTCTCCATGACACTGCTGCGACTCATACAGCATGGATTGCGTGTGGAAACTGAATCGGCCACGTCCAGCCTAATTGTACCGTTCATGCGTTGCCTCAATCCGTCCCCAGTTTTTGCCGCCGAACAGGGTTATCGTGGCAGGGATACGACCAGCGATACATCCTTCGTCTCGTCAGCGGCCTTCTCTTCCACCTACAATGCCAATTACACGGACAACGATTGCGATGACGTGAACGCAGGCGGCTTCTTCGGCAGTGGCGGCAGTCGTCCCATGCATGCTTGGGAACTCATTTTGGAGTATTATTATCTGAAGAATGGCGATGAGTTTAATAATACGCCGGCGCGTAAGCTTTCGCAAAGCTTCAATTTGGACATTGTCGACGCGCAAACGGTTACGGCGAAGCAGAACTTCCTCAGCGCTGTGGGCATGATTATCGCCATGCATCGGCCCTACAAGCGTAGCTATAATGCACACTTCAAAGCGTTCGTTTGTGCAGGTCTCAAGTGAGTGTAACTGAGTGTTTGGAACTTTTATATTTTTTTATACCCTAAACAGTGTATACGGAAAGAGCATGACGAGCTGTGTCGATTTAGCCATGTCCGTCTGAATGTTTGTCTGTACATTAGTACCTCAGTTATTGAGATATCGATCTGAACGGTTACACACGTCCTTTTTTCGCCAAAAATTTGTACACTTATTGGAACTACCGATATCGGGTCGCTATAACATATAGCTGTCATATAAACTGAACGATCGAAATCAAGTGTTGATATGAAAAGCTTTGTCATTTGACGAGATATCTTCAAGAAATTTGGCATGGATTATATTCTGAGGCAGTAATGTAATCCCTGAAGTGATTGTTTAGATCGGACCACTATAGCATATAGCTGTCATACAAACTGAACGATCAGAATTTAGTGCTTGTATGGAAAGCTTTCCCATTTGACGAGATATTTTCACGAAATTTTACATGCATTACTGTTTAAGGCATAAATGTAATCTCTGAAGTGATTGTTTAGATCGGACCACTATAGCATATAGCTGTCATATAAACTGAACGATCAGAATCATGTGCTTGTATGGAAAGCTTTGTCATTTGTCGAGATATCTTCAAGAAATTCGGCATAAATTATTGCCTAAAGCAGTAATGTAATCTCTGAAGAAATTGTCTAGATCGGGCCTTAATAGCATATAGCTGTCATATAAACTGAACGTTCGGAGTTAAGTGCTTGTATGAAAAGCTTTGTCATTTGACGAGATATCTTCAAGAAATTTGGCATGAATTATTGTCCAAAGTAACGGCACAATCTCTGAATAAACTGTTCACATCGGACCACTATAGCATATAGCTGTTATACAAATTGACGGAACAAAATCAAGCTAGAGTTTATTATTTATTCATTTATACTCTTTTATGTTATAAGAAATGCACATGTAAAGGGTATTATAATTTCGGTGCAACCGAAGTTAACGTTTTTGCTTGTTTTAACATTTTTCACTTTCTCATTTTGCAGCTGCCATCAGTTGGTCGAGTGGTTGAATTTGATTTTCAGCTGCAACGATTTGGTGGACACCTACTACACGCCCAACAGCTATGTTGCACGCACCGGTTTTCGTGACTCGCTGCGCTCCATCGACGCTCTCACCAAATATGATTTCGATTTGCCCATAGATTTGGCCATACGACATTTTAGAAACCTTTAAAATTATCAACTAATCGACATACATATATACATATATATAGTAGATATAGTTAAGTGAGCAAAGTGCTTATGCATAAGTATGTGTGTATGACATCCATTGGGCAATTATTTTCATATCCTAACATTAAAGTAGTAAAAAAAAACCTCAAAGAAATCATTGTACTTATATTATTATTGCAGAACTAATCGAATTTCTTCCAAATTAGTAAGCGCATTTATTGATGTGTTGTGCTCAAGTATTCATGAAGTTCGAATATTTGTGTATGTCAGTGTGTATTTTATGGTTTGACAAGTTGTATGTATAATGTTGAAAGGTATCAAGCAAACTCTAGTCCATTTTATTCTAGTCTAACACCACTCAATTCGTGCATACTTACATTTTACCCACACAAACAATTTATATATAAATATATATGTTAACTAATGTGTATCTGACTATTTGATAACTAAATAATGTCTAAGTAGTGCTTTTTTAATACAATGCTATGTAAACAGACCAAATACCCACACAAACAAACTTACAAATAAGCAAAGCCAGCACTCTTTAGCACTCTTCTAAGTTTCTCGAATATTTGTAAGTTTTTGATTTAAGATTTATATAATTTTGCTAGAAAAGTGCGGTTAGTTTTGAACTAAAGCGTCATAAAATATATTTTTATTATTTTTTTTTATTTGGAGTTTCTATATCTAATTTCAATTTTTAATTAATTTAATTAATTTTAGCAAAGAAGTTTGAAATTTCCTCTTAAGCACTAGCAAATTAAATATTTTTTTGCTTTAAAATGATGAAAAAAAAATTTTAATAATTTTTATTTAAACTTACAAATGATAGTCAAGTAAAAAAAAAATTAGTTAAAATTATTCTTCTGGCATAATTAGTTTACAACAAAGTCATTTGGATTTTTGAGAAAATAAAAACTTTTGTGAAAGGCCGTTGGTCCCCATATAAACTCACCAAGAGCCTTCTTAACAATTTATTTCTACAACAAATACATATACACACATAAATATATAAATATATATATTATAAAAAAGTGCAGTAAAAATTATATAATTATAACTAAAACATATTAAATAACATAATTAATATAAATCTATGTGCATGTCATAATATTTAGATATACATACCTACATAAATATATTCTAGTCTAAGTATACAAATAACAACAAATTAATCGAATAAAGAAACTAACGTAAATGAAGCTAAAGTAAAAAGATAAAAAATTATATTTTTAATTTTTTTTTCGAGTCAAGTGCAAACATACCCACAAACAGCAGCGTTCATGGATATAGTAGTGCCGGTGGGTTCTAACTATAAAACAGAAAAATCAAGCTAAAAATACAAACAATGAATTTAATACCTTTAAAAAGTATTTTTTAGCTTTTCTACGTTCTATATCTACACAGCTTTCTCTAAATTTGTATTTCGTACTAGCAAGAGACTCGGGTTATCTTAAAGACGCAAATGGGAAGTGGGCCATGAGTAGTGAAGATACACTACGGATGCTCTTTGGTGCTCCCCGAGTAACACGTCTTCTAGGGGGTATCACTCGGACGATTGTCGACTTGCTGGATGAACTGGACCTGGGCGATCAATTCGTTCAAACCTTTTAAGTTCCCCGGGCCGGATGGCATCACACCAGTGCAGCTGCAACATACTGTTAAGATGTCATACAACTGGTTGGCACCTATCCATGCGAACTGCCTAAGACTGAGTTACATGCCGGGGGTGGCTGCCATGTCACGACCAAGGTCTCTCCTCCTGCTTACTAAAAACTCTGGGAAGACTAATTTACTGCTACAAAAGGCGTCGGATCCGAAGGACCATTTATCAGGAGGGCAACATGCTTATTGTAAAGGCAAGTCAGTGGATACTGCCCTGAATACTATCGTGTCATGGACCATCCTTGATATAGAGGAAGCTTTCAAAATATCCTGACGGAAGCAGTCGTAACTGCTCTAGACGGTCTTGGGGTTAAATCAAACCTCAAACAACTCATTTTCAGTCTTCTGTGCGACAGAGTGATTGAAACGGAATGGGGAAACGCACGTGCTCGACAGCACGAGGTGGAGTTCTCTCTCCTCTAGATCATGGCAGTCGGGTGATTGCCTGTGCAGATGATGTAGCGCTTATGCTAGAATGGGAGCGGGCCGATACTCCCGCATCCTCTTGCGGCATACTACTAGATAGCTGGGTTTCGCAAAAGCTTGGCCAGCGCTGGGCCAACATCGGTACATGCGCTATCGCAAAAGCCAAGATCGATCGCAAGAGATCTAGTGATCTCTTTGCCCTCAGTGAGGCCTCGTCCACATCTACAGAAGCTGTATGGAAGAAGATGAGGTGGAAACAACTCAGCAGTTCCTTCTTGACTGTCCCGCGTTTGGGAGGTCAAGACTTAAACACTTGGGAGCGCATACCTTCAGACATCCCACCGAGCTGGCGGCAAATTAAACGCTTGTGCAAATTTGTATTGGCTACTAAGTGTTCTTCTATTCTATGGCCCCACAAATCTAAATCTAAATCTTTTCGATTCACTAATATTTGGTTATAAAGTCTTCATATTTTATTCCATCTATACATCAACGTTTTATGGAGTCTATTAGATTCTGACCTTTGAGCCCATACCTCCTTGACCATACCTCCTTGACCAACGGTCAAAGTTTTGTTCTACTTTATAAATTTGATGTTACAACAACTCGTTTAAAATTTCCCCGAAAATTTTCGATTGAATTCAGATACTGTGCCTGCTCTGGCCAGGGCATAACATCGATCCACTCTTTAGCTAGTTTGGTAGTATGTTTTGGGTCGTTAACCTGTTCATTTGTTCTTTTTATAGACATTTCCCAGCTGGCAAATGATTACATATCAGCCTTCAACAGGTTTGCAGACTTTGTTCGGTTCATGATGTTGACTAACAAGTATGTAGGACCAACACCATAGTTCGAAATGCAAGTACATACTATAATACTCAGACCAACATGTTTAAAAATTTCGGTAGTGTACTTGGAATCATCTCATGTGTTTGGTAGCGAACGGTCATATAAGCCAACTTTCATCTTCGCCATATTCGGACCGTACATGTCGAATACGGCGCACCAAACGCTTCAAAACTCCAACGTCAATTCCATTTCAATGAATTTCAATGATAATTTCGGCTGATTTTTGATGAATTCACGCACAGTTTCGATGGAATTTCCGGTGATCACGGATTTTGATTGGCCCACATGTTGATCGTCATTTATGTACTCACAACCACTTTGAAAACGTTGAAACCACTCGTGCACTCTGCTACGGGATAGGCAATTATCGCCATAAACTTGTTTCATCAATTGAAACGTATCGGTAAAAGTTTTACCAATTTTAAAACAAAATTTAATATTGGCTCTTTGTTCAAAGCTCATTTTCGCACCGATAACACAAACATCGATGAAATGTCATGAAATTCTCACTGGACAATCGATGAAGATAGCAGATTCTAACGCACCAGTCGAAATATAGATGTCCTGTTTACTTTGGAACACACCTTGTACATTCAGGAGCCTGTTCCTCCAAAAAGCATGACTTTTGCTTTCATTGCTCCACACCACAATCTTCAATTATGTAGGTGAAGAATTGAAATGTTCTTTGCGAACTTTACTCTTGCAGCAACATGTTTCTTCGTCAAAAGAGTTACTTTCCGGGAACTTGTTATCTTCAAATTGTTTTCAAATAGCCTCCTACGTTTTGTAAGAGTAGTAAGTCATAATTCTAAAAAAATTTTTGTATAATGGTGATTAGGACTTGATTTCAAATATTGTATAATTTGCATGTTCCATAATACTGATTTTTTTACATTTTCAGATAATATTAGGAAAGATCTTCAAATACAAGAAGCTGTTGCACTACTATTTTTATGAACGCAACTGTATGTACTCGTACGGTCACTACCACAATGCATGCAAGTTTATCATATCATTGCAGAGTAAGATACCGCTGGGCATGAAAACGGTGACATTCAGAAAGTCAGTATCGAGTTAAACACTTTTAATTTACCATTTGTTATGGAACTTCTCATTTTAGTGAGTCTACTTTATCACGTATACAAGTATTTGAGTGCCGCAAGTATTCAGTGAAGGTAGTAAAGTCATCGAAAACTTGCCTTATGCGAGTCATGCATCCACCTCTGTTAGTAACGAATAAATTGATAAAGTTATAGAACAGGTCTTTGAGCAACGCCATGTTGGCATCAAAGAGATAGCAGAGGATCTCAACATCTTTTATGAATCAACACAACACATTTTGGTTAATGTTTTGGTTAACCAGCGTGTCGATGCTAGGCTCGTACCAAGATATCTAAAACTTTTGCAAAAACGACGTAAAACTGAGAACCCCACATTCATCATTACTGGTGGCGAGAATTGACAAAAAATTAAGCGAAAGGCACTCCCAAATGAACCCAAACCGTAAAAACCAAAATTTGCCGAAGGCACTGAAAGCCGAGGCTTAAGCAAGTTTATGAAAAATTGGATTATACCTAATCATTAGCGGGCCTGACCAAATTGCATCAGATGTACTATAGACCATTGTAGAAGGCTTTCAAAATGGTAAATAGTGAAAGAATTGTATAGTAGATTGAAACCCATTGGAAACGAAAGGTAGAATAACAAAAATAAATTATAGTTGATTTGAGTTCAAGAAGAGGAAGAGAAAGGTTAAATTTGTAAACCTTGTTTAGCCCTGAAATTGAAGCTCGCGATCTCGGCGACATTTGGTTCAACAAGACGGCGTCACTTCCCACATATCGCATCATTCAATGGATTTATTGAGCGAACTCTTTGGTGAGTAGATAATTTAACGTTTTGGGCCGGTCGACTGGCCACTAAGATCATGTGATGTCACACCGTTAAACTTTTTCGTGGAGGATTCAGGCCTTGGGTCAAAAATACAAGCGTATTATTCATCAGTATTCAGTTACCAGTCGAAACGCTCGAACGAGTCACCGAAATTTGAATTTAATGGATGGACCATCTGAAACATAGCCGCGGCCAACGTTTGAAAGAGATAATATTCAAAAATTATATGCCAAAGAATGTTCTTTCGAATGACAATAAATTATTTAATGGGGAATATTAAATTTGATTTTTTTTTTTGTATAATTAAACTCACTTTTTATCTGAGGTATACCAAACTGAGACCAAGACTATTTGCCAAGCCCAGGAGTTACTTATTTGACCAAATCATATTGCACTGAGCATTGGGTTCTTATGATTAAGATATCTCATATGTTCTCCAATATATTTGCATGATATAAATAAACGTGGAGATATATTTTGCAAATGGAATATATAAATCTACTAAACGCATTTTCGAATAGACCTTTCCATATATTATTGTGAATTATTTCATGATTTTCGATTGAGGCCTTTTAGACTTTTTAGTTGAAATTAAGTTAAACTGGAATCCCACGGAAAAGCATTTAAGACTTATTATGCTTAAAATATGTGTCTACATATGTGTTTTACCATGGATTGAGCTGATTTGAAGTTAGTTCCAGACTATATTTTTATTTCGAAACATCGAACAATCAGAAATCAAAGCGCCACATCTAGATATTAGCCACATGAACTTAGGTTTTAAACTGATGTGCTGTTTACCATCCACCGTAAAAATCTACAGCGAAAGTTCTTCAAAGGAAACTGTGATGAAATTGACGGTAACAGACCCTCAAAACATTATGATTTTATTTCACATAAATTTACAAAATATTCTACTTCGAGTATTTCAATTATCCTAAGGCACTTAACGTGGACACATCGCCTGCTTGCCACCATCGATGGGCACTGTGGCACCGGTGATGAACGAAGCCTCGTCACTGGCCAAAAAGGCAATGGTGTCGGCCACCTCTTTAGTCGTGCCCACACGTCCGAGCGCGTGAGTCTCCTTAGCACGTCGCATGTAGTCGGCATAGTCGGCTTCGGTCATGCCGCTGCGTGCATGAATATCTGTCACCACAACACCAGGATTCACAGCATTCACACGGACATTCATTGGCGCCAAATCCAGGGCGATGCATCTGGTGAACTGATCAACTGCCGCCTTGGAGGTACAATAGCTTGACGTGTTGGGGAAGGTACGCGTACCAGCGACACTCGAGACATTCACGATATTGCCTTGTGTCTTGATGAGATGCGGCGCTGCGAATTTGGTGAGCAGGAAGATGGAACGTAAATTCGTATTAAGTAATGAGTCGAATTGCTCTACGCCTATGTCCAAGATGCTGCCGTAAGCCAAAATACCCGCGTTATTGACCAACACATCCAATTTGCCGAACTTCTCCAGCGTTGAGTTGATGATGCGCTCCGCATCCACGGTGACGTCGGCGGCTATGAGCAGCAACTCGGCATTGGGATTGGCTGCCTTGCAGGCTGCTTCAGTCGATTTCAAATTCTCAACATTGCGTCCGACAAGTGCGACTTTAGCGCCACGTTTCGCGAATGCCTCGGCGGTGCCGGCACCAAGACCAGAACTGGCACCTGTTACAATCACAACTTTACCAGTAAAACTCATTGCAACGAATGTGTAGAGTGGATCCGTGCTTGTACTATTTAAATGCGTTGGTGGTGAAGGCGTGTTATTATTGTTTTAAATTTATAATGTTTTTCCACCACTCAAAGACTGATAAGATAGACAGATAATGGCATTCATTGAGCCCGTGGACATTAAATACACTCGGGAGGCCTGATGCGCGTGCATATTTGAGAGGCTTATCAAGTTGAAGGTACGTGTTGAAAACAGAACGCTCTCGTTATAAATGTTTCATAGTGATGATTTGCTTGTTCTATGAGTTGTTAGAAAATGAATGAAGTACGTACGTAGGTAAAAAGCCTCGTAGGAATTTGGGTTTTCAGTATCAACAATGTCAGCTCAATATCAAATGTGTGAAATTGTGTAAGGTTAGGAACGGAACGCTTGAGAATGTGATTTCGGTGGTTAGTCTTAATCAAACTTTGCCGTTTAGACTTTCGATGTTTCTAAGGATTCGAACAATGCTGGAATGGGCGCTATAGCGAAGACCCATTGAAATGGTTAAATGAAAAGCGTTATCTGGAAACATCTAGTGTATTAAGATAGATTTAGATGTTGCAGTATGTCGATTGGGTGTTATAGTTCTGGATTCATTCTTGTATTCTGAAAAAGTTCACTTCACTTTTAAACCGTTAAACCTCGGCGATCAGCAATAGGTTTCCGAAAATATTTTCGCCAAAAAAGATATCTCAAAAATTCATCAGTAGCTCGGAGAGAAGTTAAATCTGGAGAGAGCCACCATTTATCGGTTACGACAAGCTCAACACAAATTTTCTTAGGAATGACAAGATTTCATTTTCTCGTGGGGATGCCATCTATTGCACAAAGTAATCTATTTATTTGCGTCATTTTATCGCTGAAACGCAACACTTTAGTCAAATCAAATGAACTTAAGAAAGCTATAAAGTCTGTGACTTTTGTGTGATAATGAGTGTGTTCACGATGTTGTTATAATGGTAAAAAATGTAATTTTTAAATATTTTTCTTAGTTGTTGTCCTAAGAGGACGCGGTGCCAACTTTTTCCATGTAGTTGTAGCTTCTACCATCTGATTAATTGATAACTTAGGGCCTTCAGCAAATAGTTTTAATGTCTTCGATGGACTCAAGGTGGGTTCCTAAAGCGGATTTTGCAGATTAATTGATAACTTAGGGCCTTCAGCAAATAGTTTTAATGTCTTCGATGGACTCAAGGTGCGTTCCTGAAGTGGATTTTGCAGTTTCGAAAACAGAAAACCGAACAGCGAATAGTCACAGGGAATCTGAATTGGGTTATGACGTGTCTGAGTGATGACTCTCTTTTCGTGTTTGGTCAAAAACGACGAACTTCTTTACCAAGATGCCCGAAAAATGGTTAAGTAGTATTCTTGTTGACCGTTTCATCCTGTGGAACGAATTCATGGTGAACCACATCACGATAATCAAAGTAAAAGATAAGTATTGCCGAGATTATTGATCGATTTTGACTTAGTTTTTTAGGTTTCAGTTCATTTTAGAAGCGCTATTCACTGTTCTGCGCCATATTCAAAAAACCACGTCCTGTCATCAGAGTGATGTGGTGTTTTAAAGTAACGTTTTTGCGACCTCCACTCTATGTCGTTTTTGCGGAAGGTTCAGGCCATTTGATACGAGTCTCGCCTTGACACACTTTACACCCAAAATATCAACCAAAAGGTGTTCAGGCGATCCATAGGAAATCTTGG
This sequence comes from Bactrocera tryoni, assembly GCF_016617805.1. NCBI lineage: Eukaryota > Metazoa > Arthropoda > Insecta > Diptera > Tephritidae > Bactrocera > Bactrocera tryoni. The sequence goes on from NC_052502.1 coordinate 19,894,206, forward strand.
AGTTCTCTGCTGTCATCTTCTTTGCGAAAATCCGGTATGAAATACGACCATAGATAGATGAGAGGTGAGAGCTTTTCGAATAATATTTGGTTGAGATTTGAACCCAGAGTATTTATCATTTCATTCATTTGCCCTAATAATTTATGTTCAAGGAATATCATATATTTCGAAATATCATCAAAAACTCTAATAATTACGTCGAAGTTCTTGTCGAATTAAACATTAAACATTATCGGAAATCTAGTAAGTAAGAAGCATGAAAAATATCGCGAACTCTGTCATCAACATGAACTGATGATCAACACGTACAATAAAGAAACTGGTGCTTGAGAATCCAGATCTTACAGGCATCGTTAGAATATCGGAAGGATCAGTGAAAACCATGTTGAAAGATCATTTTACTTAAGAAAAGTGAAACCACGATGGGTCCAAAATCATTCATCTTTTTCGAAAAACAGTTTCGCGATAACATCTGTAAAACAATGCTTTCCAACTGCCAGAATGTCAGGATACCTATTATTATCGGCGATGAGTTTTGGGTCTATGCTTACAATTTGGAAACAGATGTTCAATCGGCGGAATATCGTGGCATAGGTGAGCCGAAGCCGAAAAAAGCACGTCAAAGAAGCTCAAAAATCATTATCGAGATTTGGTGCACTCCGAATTCCTTCCGACCGCCCAACTTCTCAACAAGGAATATCATTTGAGTGTTATGCGTTGTTTGCGCGGAGCTATTCGTTAAAAGAAGCCGGAATTTTGGGCAGACAACTCTTGGTTTTTGCTCCCCGATAATAAACCATCACATATTCTGATTCTTCGTGAGCTTTTCGCCAAATATTCAACAAATATCGTTCCGCAACCACCGTATTCGCCAAATGTAGCTCCGTGGAACTTTTACCTAGGGGGACTACGATGAGGGGACGAGATAAATTTTGAAGAATAAATTAAGAATTTTAAAATTTTGAAATAAAGTCTTACTATTTTTTGCTCATAGTAGTATATACTGTCCCATATATACTGGATTTAATTAAGAAGAGAGACAAAGAAAATTTAATTGGTAAGAGGGAGTTAGTCAATCGTAACTCTTCTGTTTTTTTAGAGATGAAATGAGCACCGAAGACGGTGAACGCAGAGGACGTCCAAAAGGTATTATTACCGACGAAAGCATCAAAAAAGTCTAAAAGAAATTTCTGATGATCGTAAGGTGAAGTTGTTCGAAATAGCAGACCCTCTGAAGATATCAACTGAAGGTGTTCATCATATAATTCACGAATATTTGGGTCTGAGAAAGCTCTGTACAATGTGGTTGTCACGTAAGCTCACTTTTGCCCAACAAACAACACGAGTTCATGAGCAGTAGGGAGCAGTGCTTGGAGATACTCAAGCGTAATAGACCCACGTTTTTTCGTCGATATGTGACAATGGATGAAATATGTATCCATCAGTTCACTCAGAATTTCAATCAGAAGTCATCTGAATGAATTGCACACGATGAACCTGCTCCAAAGCGTGGAAAAGCGCAACGTTCGGCTGGCAAGTCTGTATTTTGGCATGAGCATTGAATTATTTTTATTGACTATCTTGAAAAGTAAAGGACGATCAACAGCGACTATTACATAGCGTTGTTGGGCCGTTTGAAGGACGAAATCGCCGAAGAAAAAGAAAGTGCTTTTCCAACAAGCCAATGGACAGTGTCACATGCCAGTGAAAGCGATGGCAAAAATCCATGAATGGGGCTTCGAATTGCTTTCGCATACACCGTATTCTTCAGATCTGACCCACATCGACTATCTTTTGCGCTCAGGTCTCAAAAGAATGCTCGTTAGGCAGAAATTTTCATCGAATGAAGAGCTGATCGCCGAAACTGAGGCCTATTTTAAAGCAACTGACAAATCGTACTACAAAGCTGGTATCGAAAAGTTGGAGGGCCGCTGTAATCAGTCTATCGCCTTTGAGGAGAGCTAGAATGTGTTTACTGTGGTTGACCGGGGGACTTTTCAATTGACCTGATAAGTTGTCTAGGTTAGGCATTTTTATTAATGTTAATACATGTCTTTAGCAGTGCCATTTTAAGAAAAAGTTCGACTTATAAATTTCACTTACTTCATTGCCAGTTTCAAATATCATTAATAAAATATCCAATAATATTGCAAGGAAAAACTGCTAAAAACTGCGACTCACTGCAAAGACACACTTGTCATATGATTTCAATAATTAATTCGCAATTTAAATAAACACAAACTTACATACATCCGTACATATAATAAACATGAATAAAAGTAACTGTCTGCAATGCGGTCGGTCAAGTCATACTAACTTGCAAAATTCAGCAACTCTCTTGACTTAAAAAAAATACATTTCTTCGACGGAAGAAAGTGTATAAAGTTGACACAAACCAAGACTTCAATTTAGTTTCTCAGTTTAATTGTGAATCGAAAGACATTAAAAGTGAATCGAAGTTGTAAAATGCTCTTCAGCAGGCGCAATATTTTCCAGTTCTCACTAAGTGTGGTGCGCATAACTTATTCATACCGAAGACGCTCCTTTATACACACGCTATTACTGTCTAACTTTTAGTTATTGCTGTGCCAGGATGTGGTGGATGTGGTGTGTGCGGTTAATCGTCGTAAGCGCAGCATTTACGGACTGGACTCTAATGGTCCCTACCTACCCGCGCCGTTTGGACCGGTACCATTTGCACCTTTCGGTTTGGGTTCACCGTTCGCACAACCACCCTTTGCTTTGCCCTACAGTCCATATGCTCCGCCGCCATATGCTGCACCGCGTGCCTATCCCTTCCTACCCGGGTATCCTTCCTTCCCTTATCACAATCCAATTTTCGCACCGCCACCACCGCCACTGCCATTTCCGCCGCCTATTGTAGCGCCTGCCGCACCAGTGGGTCCACCGCCAGCGCCGATTATTGTGCCGGCCAAGACAGCCGCCGCACTGAGTATTGCTTCGATTATTCACGCATTTATCGCGCGAAAATTCTATCCGCCCGTATTGCCGGTACCTATTGCTAGGCCAGTGCCATATCCGGTGCCTGAGAGGGTAAGTATACGGGAAATACCACAGTTAATTGTAGTTAAAATCCAAATTTTTTTTATTTTTTATTTCCGTTTAGTCTCCATTATCTTCAACTTTTCCACGATTTGGCCCAGTAATGATGCTGAAGCCGTTACAGGCTATCGCTGAAACTGTTAGAAATCGAACGGAGAGCTCGTGTGCGCAAAATATTTCTGAAATAACGTTCGAAAATCCAATATTACGAGAAGCAACAGTGTCAACCGAAGCACCTTGGCAACCCACAGTGATTCCCATAAATTAGGGAAATGAAGTTAGTTTACATTTTCTGTTCAGAATATTTTAATATGTAATTTTGTACTGATATTTATTTCAAAAGAGGGGATATCTGATAAATTTACTTTTTTAAGCAAATAGATTGCAAACAAAGAACGGTAAATCACCTGAATTTGATAACATAGCTTTTACCATCCTCTTAATCACTCATATTCCGACGAAGCTAGAGATAGTTCTGCAGTTTCTATGCTTTTTTTCGCATCCGAAACCATTCCGCAATGAATTATCATCGGAGCTAGACAAAAACAAGCTTACTAGTACTACTGATCCAAGATCCCTAAAAATCAGAGGTTCGATTTTTTAGTCGAGGATTTGTTTCCGAAGTTATTGGCACTCCGAAGGTGTTATCGGACTGTTGAGCTCAGCTGTTTACTCACTTGAACTTTCAGACTTTGACCATACCGATTCTTCTTGGACGCTGGCCATACATTTCCAGTAATTTCTCTTTCAATTTATATGATTTAAATACTGGACGGTTATAGCCGAGCTTAAAACAGCGCCAGTGATTTTTCCTTTTCGCTGTTTGGCGCTATTTGGTTATTCAAATTGTCCTTCCCCAGTTGTTCTTTCCAACGGAGTGGAGGTCTTCCTTTTGCTCTGCATTCCCCGGCGGCTACAGCATCGAATATTCTCCGAGCTGGAGTGTTTTCATCCATTCGGACGACATGACCTAGTCAACGTAGCCGCTGTCTCTTAATTTGCTGAACTATGTCAATGTCGTCGCATATCTCCCGCAGCTAATCGTGCCATCGATGGAAAGATTCCATAGCTACTACTCTATGAACTTTTCTGAGGCAGATCTTTTTCACAACTTGCCAGTATTAGAAGCGATACAAATCGCTTACTAATCTCTCGACTCTCATGAATACTGTTTTCAAGCACTTACATATAATCTAAGTAATAGACTTTCAAACCATACCCTTATAATTTTATTGTACAAGAAATGTATACAAGTTTTACTACAAATATTTGGATTATCTTATGTTTATTATTACGATTACTTAACGTGGACACATAGCATGCTTGCCGCCATCGACGGGCACTGTGGCACCGGTGATGAATGAAGCCTCGTCACTGGCCAAAAATGCAATGGTATCGGCTATCTCTTTAGTCGTGCCCACACGTCCGAGCGCGTGGGTCTCCTTAGCACGTCGTAAGTGATTCGCATATTGCTCCTTCGTTAAGCCGGCGCGTGTATGAATATTCGTTACCACAACACCGGGATTTACGGCATTCACACGGACATTCTTCGCTGCCAAATCCAAGGCGATACATCTGGTGAACTGATCAAGAGCCGCCTTGGAGGTGGAATAGCTTGAGGCGTTGGGGAAGGCGCGTAAACCATTGATACTCGAGACATTCACAATATTGCCTTGTGTCTTGATGAGATGCGGCGCTGCCAGTTTCGTGAGCAGGAAGACAGCGCGTAAATTTGTATTAAGTATTGAGTCAAATTGCTCTACATCTATGTCTAAGATGTTGCCGTAAGCCAAAATGCCCGCGTTATTGACCAACACATCCAATTTGCCGAACTTTTCCAGCGTTGAGTTGATAATGCGCTCTGCATCTACGGTGACATCGGCGGCTATGAGCAGCAGCTCGGCATTGGGATTGGCTGCCTTGCAGGCTGTTTCAGTTGTTTTTAAATTCGCGATATTACGACCGACAAGCACGACTTTAGCGCCACGTTTCGCGAATGCCTCGGCGGTGACAGCACCAATGCCCGAACTGGCACCAGTTACAATTACAACTTTTCCGCTAAAACTCATTGGAACGACTGTGTAGAGTGGATCGGCGCTTGAACTATTTAAGTGCGTTGGTTGAGAATACATGAGATATTTAGTATTTTCATTTTTAGCGTTTTTTTTGCCGTAAAGTAGAGATAAAATTGTTATTTATTGAGCGCATTGACATAAAATGCATTTGTGATAGTTGAAGCGCATGCATCGGAGAGAGAGAGTTTATCAACTTATAGTTAAGCTTGTATATTTTCGTTATAAATGTTACACAACAATGTTTTTTTTTAACATGTTTCTCATTGTAAGGAAATTATTGAAGTATATAGGTAAGTACTTCGCACACATCGTCTGATCGTGATAATTCCGAAAGTCTTATGACACATCTTGTTATCATCGCATTACCAAAAATATCCACCAAAATTATTCGAACGGACTCGCGTGACATGTTGCTCTCTGAAACTAGTTCTTGCTCGACTCGTTCCGACGAAGCTGAATTATTTTCAAAAAGAGTGCCATAAACAGCTCTTTTTGGACATGCTTGATCGTACGAATTTTGATCCCAAGTTCATGGAAATCATTACAACTGCCGAAGAGGCATGGTTTTATTAGCTTGACAGGGATTTCACAGGTATGAATTCAATGAATGAATGCAATCGATCAACCACTGCCTTCACCAGATTTGGCCTCGTGCGATTCTTTCTTGTTCCCCAAACTGAAATTGCCAGTATGTGGAACCCGTTTTCAGTCGTTCGAAGAGGTAAAAAAAATCGTTGAAGGATCTGAAGGCCATCCCAAAAAGTGAATGTGAAAAACGAAAGCTAATATTCGATAGATTTGACTACAATTATCATGGCAACATTTAACAAAAATATGTAGAGGTTTTTAAATTTTTAATATCATTTGATCAAATTTGAACCGGACTAACCAAACAAAAAATCAAATCAACATTTTCACGTATTTTTATATACTTGTAAATCTTTATTATCGGCTTGAAAATTATATATATCCTTTTGAGTCAATGCTTATTCCAGTTTTCCGTACATTTGTTTTAAGCCTCTGTCGCGGATGGTCTCCAGTGCCTTCAGCGATTTTGGTTTTTGCGGTATCAGCTGATTTTTGGAGCGTCTTTAGCTAGATTGTTGGACAATTTCGGCGTCGTATACATAAATCCAATCCAGTAATGATACGTTTGATGAAACTTTTTTGCAATATCTTCAACGATTCCGTAGCTGTGATTCCATTGGAAACACAAAATTCTAAGCAAACTCAATTTTTTTCCAGTCCGCAAATCAAATGAATTAGTCCGAGTCTAATTTGATCAGATGGTAAATAAATTTCTTAACCAAGTGGCAAACCTCTACAAATTTTCGACTATAAGCTTTCTCTATACAGTTTAGTTTGCTCTGGTATTTTTATAATGGGTGATCCCTCTAGAGATATTTTTTTGAAATCGCCGTTTTTTTTTAGATCACTGGAGAGTCGTGTCAAGCTGTCATGTCAGTTTTGTTCTGTATTTTTTGGCATTTTATCATACAAAGACTTATGCCTAAACAACGTTTTCAAATCGTTCAACTTTAAGAATGTGTTTCGCGTGCTTTGATCAACTTATGGTCAACATAATCTGCCTACTGAGAACACTATTCTCAACACCATATTCGGCCGAATAGACGACGTCCAGCCGTAGCTGTCGGTGCCGTTCACAGCAACTCGGACATATAGAACGACTTGGCGCATTTTATGGTACGCCGAGATCTTAAATTGAAAGCTTACAAAATATAGCTTGTACAAGATCTGAAGCCGCTCGACCTCAAGTGACCCCAAGTGACATTGTTTCGCTCTATAAGTCTGGAAAAGTTCCAAGAACATCCGACGTTTTTGAGCCAAATTTTGTTTGTCGATGATGCCAATTTCTGGCTCAATGAGTAAAAACAAGAAAAATTACCGCATTTGAGACGAAGAGTAACCTGAAGAGATTCAAGAACTGCCATTTATCCAGAAAAAAAAACGACGTATTAGTGTGGTTTATGTCCCGGTGGAATCATCGATCACATTTCTTTTAAAATGATGCCGGTGAGAACGTAACCGTCAATGGCGACCGTTACCGCGCCATGATAACCGACTATTTGATACCTGAAATTGAAGCCCGTGATCTCAGCGGCATTTGGTTTCAACAAGACGCTGCCATTTCACAAATATCGCATCAATCAATGGAATTTATTGAGAGAACACTTCGGTGAGCAGATAATTTCACGTTTTGGACCAGTTGATTGGCCACCAAGATCGTGCGATATCACACCGTTAGACTTTTTTCTGTTGGGATATGTATTGTCTAAATTCCATGTAGACAATGCCGCTTCGATTCAGACCTTGGAGCAAAACATCACACATGTAATTTAACAGTTAGCCCCAACAGATGGACCATCTGAGACGTAGCCGCGGCCAACATTTGAAAAAGATAATCTTCAAAAAATAAATGCTAAGGAATGTTCTTGCGATTGATAATGAACATTCTCCATCGAGATTGAAGTGTCTGTGTTTTTTCTTTAAAATGTATTGAACCTCGAAACGGTGATCTATCAGCAGCAATTCACGAGAAGTAATGAAAAAATACCAGTTTTCTTTACTATTGAACCTGTGCTATCGTTTTTTGTTCAATCGATAAATTATCGAGTTATAAAACTCAGCAGTCATACCCCTTATTTTATTCCATTATCGCTAATCATAGTTAGGGGTATTGTGGTACTTGAATCAGAGTGCTGCTATGACAAATGATATAATTGCTAGTGGGGTCTGCCCTATTGCCTGACAATGAAAATATTTGTTCAATATAATTATATTTACTTCTATTTACTTACAATAAAGGTGTCTTAATCGCTGTACTACAACTAGTATACATATAAACGGGGCCTAATTGTATGTGACGAGTGTTCTATTTGTCTAAAATAAGATATATGGATATATATATATATATATTCCAAAGTTACAGAGCATTTATTACCTTTTAATTAGACTCAGAACAAACTTTTTGTTTATACCAGGCACACTTACGTCATCGTAAGCCCTTGCATGATTTAGAGAGTCATTTTTGATTACACACATACGTCAACTGAGCGGAGAGATCAGATTAACGATCAACACATGTATATAATCAAGAGCTTTGAGCCAAACTTAGCTAGTCTGTCGGTATTCATTATAAATTATTTTCAATTAACTCAACAATCGTAATTAAATGAAACACTTTGACAGTAGACAGATGTAGACAGTGTAAATAGAAAAGGAATGTATGTATTTACGAGGGGTACAGCTTGAGTTTCACTGATTCGAATATGTGAAAACCAATAAATACGGATTTTAAACCAAACCAAGAAAAAACGTTAACTTCGGTTGCACCGAAGCTAAATACCCTTCACAGGTGCATTTCTGTTAGTAACTATGTGTTCAGTTTGTATGGAAGCTATATGCTATAGTTAACCGATCTGAACAACTTCTTCTGAGATTACATTGTTGCCTTAGGAAATAATATATACCAAATTTCGTGAATTTATATTGTCAAATGTGAAAGTTTTCCATACAAGCATTTGATTTTGATCGTTCAGTTTGTATGGCAGCTATATTTTATAGTGGTCCGATATCGGCCGTTCCGACAAATGAGCAGCTTCTTGAAGAGAAAATGACGTTTGCAAAATTTCAAAACGATATCTGAAAAACTGAGGGACTAGTTCGTATATATACAGACGGACAGACAGACGGACATAGCTAAATCGACTCAGCTCGACATACTGATCATTGGTATATATACTTTATAGGGTCTCCGACGATTCCTTCTGGGTGTTACAAACTTCGTGACAAACTTAATATACCCTGTTCAGGGTATAATGAAACTTCCAGAATGCTATAGCAGAAGTTTACCTAGTGTACGTGGACGTGCTCGACGTTGAATCGATTCAATGAAGTATAGTGATATTGTTTAATGATTACTTAAGATTGTTCGAGGTCTCGAGTTATATTTCACTTTTATTTATGAATATTAAAAAACGACATTTACATCTATAATTAAAAAGAATAATGGGCATGTTTACCACCGTCGATGGGTATAATTGCTCCCGTTATGAAACTAGAGCTGTCACTGGCTAAGAAAATAATAGCATCGGCTACCTCCTTTGGTTGCCCAACACGACCAAGTGGATGCTTATCCTTAGCAAGCTCGTAATAGTCGTGAGCTTTCTTCGTCGAGAAACCTGCATTTCGATAAAGATCGGTAACAATAACACCAGGATTAACAGAGTTTACACGCACATTTTGCGGCGCCAAATCCAAGGCGCAACATCTAGTGAATTGATCCAGTGCTGCCTTCGAGGTGCAATAAGTGGTCATACCACGTTTAGAACGCAAACCTGCGACGCTAGAGACATTCACGATATTGCCCCGGGTCTTGATCAAGTGTGGCGCAGCAAATTTTGTTAATAGGAAGACGGAACGCACATTTGTATTGAAAAGTCTATCGAATTGATCGACATCAACATCCAAGATAATGCCAAATTCGATAATACCCGCGTTATTGACCAGCACATCCAATTGTCCGAATCGGTCAATTGTTGTGTTTATAATACGTTTCGCATCCACTGTGACATCAGCAGTGATTAATAGCAGTTCGGCTTTGTTGTTGGCAGCCTTACAGGCCGCTTCGGTAGCCTTCAAATTCATTTCATTTCGTCCTACGAGCACCACTTTGGAACCTTCTTTGGCAAAAGCCTCTGCCGTCGTAGCACCGATACCAGAACTCGCTCCGGTTACTATAACAACTTTGCCTTCTAAACTCATGGTGATCTATTCGAACTCGCGGCGTTGAACGAACTGCACTGCTGCAGGTAATACTTATAGAGAGTAGTTTACACCTTCATATCTAATCACTTGGCTTTTGTAAATATTTATTTTTTGTTATTAATTTATGAAAGTGCTTATGTAAAGCCCAGCAATACAGAATAAAAGTATAGAACTATTTAAAATTAGATTAGCTAAAAGTTGTGGTTGAGTCCAGTTCCCCCTAATACTTTGGGGCTTTAGGGTGAGTATATAACTAGATTTTGTGAGTAGCAACAGCTGAGGTGGTTTTTAATATAATTTTGCTTGTTGGGATATCTGTATCAGATATAAAGAGTTGGACCTAGCCCACTGCTCCAGAGAGCTTCAGCCCTTATTGTCCATTCATCAGTTATGTATAGAATGTGATTAGATAAGGATGAGAGGGAATGCACTCATGCAACTAAATTATAAAAATTAAGAACTTTTTGGCATTTTTCCGCTAGAGACATTATTCCAACAGCGTAAAATTTTTCTGCTTTATCGGCGAAAAACTGCGACACGTAATTTTCACAAGCTTCTCTTGAAGCCAACATTACTCCATTAAGGGAGTTCTGCATTGACCAAAACAAATGGTAGTCCGATGGCGCAAGGTCTGGGCTATATGGTGGATGCATCAGAACTTCCCACCCAAGCTCTCCTAGTTTTTTCCGAGTCATCAAAGATGTATGTGGTCTAGCGTTGTCCTGCTGGAAGACGAAGCCTTTTCTGTGGATCAGTTCTGTCCGTTTTTTTCAAATGCTTGCTTCAATCTTATCAGTTGTTGACAATAAAATGTAGAATCAATCGTCCGACCAGGCTGAAGCAGCAAAGAGTGGATGATTCCTTTCCAATCCCACCAAATACTCAGCATAATCTTTCGAGGCGCCAATTCTATCTTTGCGACCATTTGTTGAGCTTCACCACGTTTGGAACATAATCTTTTTCGAACATTATTGTCGTATTTGATTCACTTTTCGTCCTGTTAGCCTTCGCTTTAGAAGTGGTTCGATTTAATTTCGTTTCAGCAAAGAATCGCGGATGTTAATTCTGTTCAATAAATTTTCACTGACAATTCATGTGGTACTCAAATATCGAGCTACTTTTTGTAGCCAGCCTTTTTTAAACGGTTCAAAACCGTTTGATGATGAATGTTAAGTTCCTTAGCAATGTCATGGCTGCTTACGTGATAGTCCTGGTCAATCTCTTTCATAATTTCATCCACTTTTTCAACGATAGGTCGACCAGAGCTAGGCGGATCATTCACGCCGAAATTTGCAGAACGCAAGCAAGCGAACGATTGTTGTTGTTCATTGGTTAATTGCATTCCCATTTTTATACAAATTTTACAGGTAATACAGCTCTAACTTTTTTTTCAACTACAAGGAATCATTTTTCTTTATACACTATATGGTATGATGACACAATGTGATTGGTAGCACTGGAGATATACGACTGCACGACATCTATCGACTAAATACGAAAAGACTTTTTCTCGACTACCCAATATGATTTTGAGTGAAGCAGCTTGTTTATTGTGCAAAAGATGGATAAAAAGGAATTTCGCGTGTTGACAAAATATTGCTTATTTGGGGAACAAAATGATTTTGAAACCACGGTTTTGATGGTTCGACATTATTTGGACTCTGCACCAGGGAAATCAACCGTGAACGAAGCGAATCAGCACCGTAGCCGATGAAGCCAGTTGAAGTTCTGAAACTGCTCGCGATGAACCCGCTCCGAAGCGTGGAAAAACGCAACGATCAGTGGGCAAGGTTATGGTGTCTGTATTTTGGGATCTGCTTGGAATATTTTTTATTGTCTACCTTCAAAGTGGAAAGACCATCAACACCGACTGAATCAAATTGAGCCATCATGTTTCAATCGTTTGTTGAATTCTACTTTGAGCAAAAAAATGATGAAGAATTTTTTCACTGAATTCTAATAATTTTCTGCTGATTCTCTATTGACGCCTAAATATGACGATAAATAACATTGAAAGCGGTTTCTAAACAAAGCATGCCTACATTTTAGCTCTTTAATATTAGAATGTCCATTTCGTAAATATGTATAAAAGTAACCGTTATAAGTGTTAGTTAATTACAAGTCACTTCGTAAATTTTGCTAATTATATTTCTCTTTTATTGATCAATATTTAAAAAGAAGAGATTTCAATCAACAATGCATACCACCGTCGATGGGCAGAGTTGCTCCCGTTATAAAACTAGAGCTGTCACTAGCAAAGAAAATAATAGCATCGGCTACCTCCTTTGGTTCCCCAACACGACCAAGTGGATGTTTATCCTTAGCAAGCTCGTAATAGTCGTCAAGCTCCTCCGGCGATAAACCCAGACGTCTATGAATATCGGTCACAATCACACCAGGATTAACGGAATTTACACGCACATTTTTCGGCGCCAAATCCAAGGCGCAACATCTGGTAAATTGATCCAAGGCTGCTTTGGAAGTGCAATATACTGACTTACTGGCAAGTGAACGCAAACCTGCGATGCTAGAGACATTCACGATACTACCCTGGGTCGCGATTAAGTGTGGTGCAGCAAATTTAGTTAAAAGAAAGACGGAACGCACATTTGTATTGAAAATACGATCAAATTGAGCGACGTCAATATCCAAGAGATTGCCAACTTCGAAAATACCCGCGTTATTGACTAGCACATCCAATTGTCCGAACCGCTCAATTGTTGTGTCTATAATACGTTCCGCATCCACAGTGACATCAGCAGTGATTAATAAAAGTTCGGCTTCACTATTCGCTGCATTACAGGCCGCTTCGGTAGCCATCAAATTCGCTTCATTTCGTCCTACGAGCACCACTTTGGAACCTTCTTTGGCAAAAGCCTCTGCCGTCGTAGCACCAATGCCCGAACTGGCACCGGTGACAATTACAACTTTGCCGGCTAAACTCATTGCGATCTATGCGACTTCAGGAAGAAAGTGAAACTAAACTTGGTTACCGAAACAGCTTAGTACCAGCCACTTAAGGCTAAGTAACGCTTTTGTTATGTAGCGGGTTGCCATTTAAATTTAATTGTACTAAAATTCTTACTCTTTTTTTTTTGTGATTGTTTTTAAGATTTTAAATTTTCAAAAATGGATGAAGATATATAGACGTTTTTTGTTAGCTCTACTTGGTCAGAGGTAAAATTTTGTTTGCCAACTTTATCAGTTAATAATCCGATCCCAATCTCTCATACAGCACTTGGCTTTTGCTATAAGGTAACATTGTACGACGGCATGGCAACACTGACAATTAATGGCTTTTTAATCACAACTAGCAGCCCGACCCGGGTTCGCACGCTTATTAAACAATCATTTCAAAAGTTATAATTTTGTACACACTCTCCCACACACTTTCTCGTTTATGCATCGTGGGTCATTAAAAATGAGTTAAATGAAGGAAATTCGAACATGAAAATATATTTTTAGTATTAATGTAATTTTTTTTTAAATTTTTGTAAGAATTCCTTAATAAGCAGCCACGTCCCGTTGCACATGCTTGGAGGGCTTAAAGCAAGCCGCTTGTGAGTTTGGGTCTCGAGATATGGGATTTCATTAAAAAGTGTGCGGTGCCACGCCCAGCGTCCAATTTCTACACCAGCTCCCATAAGGCTTCTTCATACCATCTCGGTGGTAAAGTTTAATGTCTCTGGCGTATTTAGTTATTGATTTATCGCGCTTTTACTAGTTTTTAACAGCACCGTTATGTGGGGAGTGAGCGGATAACTCCGATTTCATCCATTTTCACTCTGTCGGTAGAAGTTCTCATAAGATTTGTACTCAGCAGATTTGGTTATTGTAGCTTGAGTGGTTTAGGAGATGTGTACATTAAAATTGTAAGAGGGCGGGACCAAGCCCACTTTTTCAAGGGGCACCCCTTGCTACTGCTACTGCGATCTCTTGTTTATAGTTTTATATCTTAATTTGGTGCTTAGTTATGGCACTTTATATGTTTTCGGTAAATGGCGATTTGTGGGCGTGGCATTGATCCGATTATGCCCATCTACGAACTCGATTTTTCTTTTGTACTAAGAAACCTGTGTATCAAATTTCATCAAGATATCTTAATTTTTACTCAAGTTACAGCTTGCACGGACGGATGGTCAGACGGACAGACATACAGTCAACCTGATTTCAATTTTTCGCGTCATCCTGATCATTTATATATACGTAACCCTACAACTATCTCGATTAGTTTTAGGTGATACGTACAACCGTTAGGTTAACAAAAATATAATACTCTTTAGCAACTGGTTTCAAGAGTATAAAAAATCTAATTTGATTTAGTATTACTTCAGGAATGTAGTTCAGCTTGTTCTTAATGCGGCTTCATGTATACTTCAGATATAGGGGAGGTAATTATAAATGCGGTCGAGGGAAAATTGACAGCTGATGTATACATACAATTATGGCGTAGGTAGAACTACAATTACATTGTACATTGATATTTATTTGCTTTTATATTTTTCATACGTTGTTGTGATAATCTTTTAAGAAATAAATTGTTAAATTGTTCTGCTGAATTATTTTCAGAACAACTGTTTAACAAAAACGAAACGAAAATTGCCTTAGGAATGGATTATAAATATTGGGTAGTCGAAAAAGTCTTTTCGTATTTTGTCAATAGATGTCGTTGCAGTCGTATATCTCCAGTGCTACCAATCTTACTACCAATCTTATTGTGCCATATAGTGTTGGAAAGGCGAGATTTTAAGCTTCATTTAACCAAAAAAATTAAATTCGGGAAAGTTGGAAAAAGTTGACCTCGATCATCACATAAGCAGTCATGACGTCGCTAAGAAACTTCACATTCATCATCAAACGGTTTTTTAAGTTTAAAAACGGCTGGCTACAAAAAGAACCTCGATATTTGGGTATCACATAAATTGTTTGTGGAAAATTTAATGGACCCAATTAACATCCGCGATTCTTTGCTGAAACAAAATGAAATCGCACCATTTCTAAAGCGAATGTTAACAAGAGAAGAAAAGTGAATCAAATGCGACAATAATGTTCGAAAAAGATCATGGTCCAAGCGTGGTGAAGCTCAACAAATGGTCGCGAAGCCAGAATTGACTCCTCGAAAGGTTATGCTGAGTGTTTGGTGGGATTGGAAAGGAATCATCCACTCTTTGCTGCTTCAGCCTGGTCGGACGATTGATTCTACATTTTATTGTCAACAACTGATAGGATTGAAGCAAGCAATCGAAAAAAAAACGGACAGAACTGATCAACAGAAAAGGCTTCGTCTTCCAGCAGGACAACGCTAGACCACACACATTTTTGATGCCTCGGCACAAACTGTGAGAGCTTGGCTGGGAAGTTTTGATGTATCCTCCATATAGCCCTGACCTTGCCACCATTGGACTGCCATTTGTTTTGGTCAAAACAGAACTCTTTTAATGGAGTAAAGTTGACTTCAAGAAAAGCCTATGAAAATTTTTTGTGTTTAACACAAATGGAATAATGTCTCCAGCGGAAAATGGCAAAAGGTTGTCGATCTATCTACCGTTTTTTTTCATTAAAGTTCATTATAAATATAAAATAAAATAATTGAAATTTGATTAGAAATACGAAAAGATTTTTTCGACCACCGAAATGTTCTCGAGTATACTTGAACAATTTCAAAAGTTTGTCAGATCTTTTACTGTCCCCAACGCAGCCTATATAATATACGTAATTAGGGATTTTCCACCTCTCCTTAAAATTTAAGTGGATCAATTTTCTTAAAAATTAAAAAATTATATTAATAGCTTAGCGCTGAATAAAAAAATTATTTTTCATTTGTAAAAATTCATGAAGAATATCACCTAAGCGTTCGCTTGCGATGCCAATGATGCTGTCTAATTCACTAAATTTTATTTCATCAGTCACCCACAACTCAATTTCATTGTAGTCTTCCTAAGAATGAAAGCGAAAACAGCAGTGTTAGCCGAAACATAAAATTTGTTATTTATTTGTAAATAATATTATAAATACATATAAACGAAAAAAAATTCAATAAACAATTAAGAAGCGCGCATGCCACCGTCGACGGACAGAGTTGTTCCCGTTATAAAGCTTGATTGATTGCTAGCTAAGAACATAATTGCATCGGCCACTTCCATTGGTTCCCCGAGACGGCCCAGTGGTTGTGAATTTCTAGCACGTTCGTAAAAGCTGTGAACTTTCTCCGTTGAGAAGCCGCCACTTCGGTACCAATAACACCGGGATTAACAGAGTTTACAAGACAACATCTAGTGAATTGATCCAGTGCTGCCTTCGAGGTGCAATAGACGGAAGCCCTGGGTACAGAACACAAACCAGAGACACTAGATACATTCACGATATTACCCTGAGTCTTGATCAAGTGTGGTGCGGCAATTTTCGTTAAAATGAAAATGGAACGCATGTTTGTATTTAAAATGCGATCAAATTGTTCGACATCAATATCCAAGATATGGCTGACTGACTTTTAAATACGCCGGCGTTATTAATTAAAACATCTAATTGTCCGAATCGGTCAATTGTTGTGTTTATAATACGTTCCGCATCAACTGTGACATCAGCGGTGATTAATAGCAGTTCACTTTTGCTGTTGACAGCCTTACAGGCCGCTTCGGTAGCCTTCAAATTCGCTTCATTTCGTCCTACGAGCACCACTTTGGAACCTTCTTTCGCAAAAGCCTCTGCCGTCGTAGCACCGATACCAGCACTCGCTCCGGTTACAATTACAACTTTGCCCACTAAAGTCATGTTGATCTATTCGAACTCGCGGCGGTGAACCAACTGCGCTGTTGCGGGTAATGCTAATACTTATAGACGATAATTTACACCTTCACATCTAATCACTTGGCTTTTGTAAATAAAGCCCAGCAATACAGAATAAAAGAGTAAAACTATTTAAAATTAGATTAGCCAAAAGTTGTGGTTAAAACCGGTTATTAATATGTAGGCTGACGGATCCCCTAATACTTTAGGGCTTTAGGGTGAGTATGGGATTTGTACAGAAAGTAATAGGAGCGATTTTCTTCCGCCGCGACTGTACTTCGGAGCGTGCGCGCACCGACTGGATTCGGTAGAGGGCGTTCCTAGCTAACGAACGAGCCGCTACTCAGTTGTCTCCGTCTACCTGGAGAGTCCGGACAAACATTTTCGCGCGACGAAAATGCAGCGTTCGTTAGAGCAGAGGTACGCTATTAAATTCTGTGTGAAACTCGGTAAATCTGCGAGAGAGACGTTTGATATGATCAAGCAGGCTTTCCCAGATGTTAAATTTACCAAACCCTCAACCCCAAGTTTTACGTGGAAGTGCTCAAGAGACTCAAACGAAGGTCAGTCGGGTTCGACAAGACATCGCGGCCGATTGGAAGTTGCACCACGACAAAACCCGGCTCACATCGCTTTGTGAACAGCTACCTAACCAAGGGAGGCATCCCAACGCTTCCGCAACCGCCCTACAACCCAGATGGGCACCACCCGGACTTTTTTTATTTCTTTGCCTGAAAGGCTGATGAAAGGTAAGCATTTTGAATTGAAAGAGGCGATCCAAGCAGCATGCACCTCAGCTCTCAAGACTATTCCGGAAATGCCTTCCGTGCGCCTTCAATGCTTGGAAATCGCGCTGGCAGCGCTGCAGCGACGCAGAAGGAGCCTATTTTGAAAGTGTTTAAAGAATTGTAAGGATCGATTCAATACATTTTTTCAAATCGACACAGCCCTATCAATTTCCGAACAAACCCTGTATGTTACTAGCTTTTATGAGTAGGAAGTATTTATCGCGACTTCTTCCAGCTGAGGTGGTTGTTAAGATACATATTTTTGCTTGCTGGGATATCTGATTTGTGTCGGATATAAAGTGTTGGACCTAGCTCACTGCTCCAGAGTGCTTCTGCCCTTATTGTCCATTCATCAGTTATGTATAGAATGTGATTAGATAAGGATCGGAGGGAATGCACTCATCTAACTAAATTATAAAAATTAAGAACTAATAGTTAAATAGCTCTCATAAGCAGAGAGCAATCACATAAGTGTGCGAGTATTATTTTACGGGTATATAACAGCTCAATTGAAAAGTCCCCGGTCCGATATTTAGGGCGCGTGTATAATGTTGACAGCTGTCGGTTCATTAAAAAAATTGATAAAAAGGAATTTCGCGTGTTGATAAAATGTTGCTTTTTGGGGGGAAAAATGCTTTTGAAACCACGGTTTGGATTGTTCAACATCACTTGGACTCTGCATCGGAGAAATCAACCGTTGAAATGTGGTTTGCTAAGTTTGAACGAAGCGACCGAGGATGATGAAAGCAGTCGAAGTCCTGTTACTGACGAAAACATCCAAAAAGTCCAAAAAATAATAGAAGACACTCTGAAGATAACAACTGAACGTGTACCTCATATCATTCACGAATATTCATATAATAAACCCATCGTTTCACTTCGAACTCCAATCGACAGTGATCCGAATTTACTGCCCGCGATCAATCCGCTCCAAAGCGTGAAAAAGCGGCAAGGTTATGGTGTTTGTATTTTGGGATCCGCTTAGAATAATTTTTATTGGCTACCTTAAAAATGAAAAGACCATGAACAGCGACTACCACATAGCGTTATTGGACCGCTTGAGGACAAAATCGCCGTCAGACAGCCACATTTGAATAAAAAGAATGTGCTGTTTCACCAAGACAATGCACCGTGTCACAAGTCAGTGAAAATGATGGCACAATTACATGAATTGGGCTTCCAATTGCTTCTGCATTCACCGTATTCTCTAGATTTGACCCCCAGAGACTATTTTCTGTTCTGAGATCTCAAAGGCATGCTCTTTGGGCAGAATTTTCATGGAATGAAGTGATGTTAGCCGAAACTGAGGCCTACTTTGAAGCAAAGGACAAATCGTACTACTAAAATGGTATAGTTGGAGGGTCATTATAATCAGTGTATCACCCTCGAAGGGAGCTAGTTGAGCTGAAAACCTTTTGACCACAAATAACAAAATTCTATGCTTGTCTTGGAGTTATAACCTTAACTAGAATACTGACAAAAATTCATGATATTTTATTGAAGAATTCTCCAGTTATTGGTCCCAATGCAACTCTACCAAAGCTACTGACGGTGATAGTCGTCCAAAGTGTTCGAACACACATCAGTCGGCCAAAAAGTTTTTTTCAGTATATTTTGGAGTTTCAAGGAAGTTATCTTCATCAAATTTATCAGTTGCAACGATTGAATGGCGGCAATATAGCTGGCAAAATTGTTAAGTCACAGGCTTTTCAATCGTGTAGAACCATAAAAACTATGCGGAAATTTCACAATCAAACGTAATTGACGGAAATTATATTTAAGTACGTACATACTTACATACATATAGTATACATAAAAATGTTCTAGACTAAGCCCTCTTCACATTGTAGATTTCTCAGATCTATCAAAGCTGATAAATTTTGTTTTTTTGCAATTTTTTTTTGGATTTATAAATAAGTGGATACTTGAATTTTTTTATTTTTCTCACGCACCGACCGATTTATTCACCATTTGTAGTAATCTTACCTCGTTGAGTTCGTTATGGTATTCAATTAATAGCGTAGAATTCGTACATACTTATGTACTATATATAAACTATATTTTGTAATAAGTGAAGGAGAGAAAGACCAAGTTCAGTCTCACTAGCTGCAGAATGGGAACGGATAGACCTCCGTTGGGGTTTTGCGGTTAAATACTGGAGGGTTGGGCCTCAAGTCAGCTCAGTAAGAATGTACTCGCAAGGTACTTCTGACCCAGCGTGAATCGTAAGAGGTCTATTGATTTCTTCGCCATCAGCAAAGTTCACCTTTCAATAGTTGTTAGAGTTCGGGATTCCTGCTGTGTGTTCAAAAAATATTCTGGATGCCAGCTCATCTCAACATTTCCTTATGAAATTCCCCGCCTTTGCCAAAACGAGGCTAAAACTCACACTCATAACTCTAGACTTCCAGGAGAAATAGCGAAAATAGCAATAAATTAGGTGCCAAACAGATTTGTGAAAGGTTCAAGGCGCTTTGTCGGTAGCTGTTATACAACTGCATAAGTTTTTATCTGGTTTCGCAAAATACCGTACAAGCGGTCTAAGTGAACTATCAGTAAACAATCAGCTACGAATTGGTCAATAACGCTGATAAAATTGAGTATTAAATATTAATACCTCGATATTATTTATCGCATAAGTATTGAAATTCAGTCGGAAAGAGGCCAATATGGCATGTCATTGCCTTCGTCGTGTGGTGGTGAGTTCGAAATTTTATGCTGGTTAAAAGCTCTGTAGGCATAGTTTTTTTCGCTTTCCAAAAAATCAGGTAGAAAGTGCGAATTTTCTTTCAAAATTTTCTATGATTCTTACATGTGGGATAGATTATAAGCACGAATCCTACAGTTCCTTCGACGTTTCTTGTGCTGCCCGCAATGTAAAAAAAACCGTTTCAGGCAACAAAAGAGTACTCTTGTGAAAGTGTCTCACTGGTTTATTTAATGTCACTTCAGACATCGACATAATTTTGATCCTATTTTTGGAAACTTGTAGAACAATTGATTTAGCTTCCAGGTTTTTTTATCGGTACGTGCTTCTCTAAACAATTATTTATGTCGATATTTCGAACTATCTTATAGACAGCTAATGAGTTAATGATTACATTAGATTAGATAAGTAAATGAGTATTGCACCGTGACCTAGAGTCGTCTATTGTGCCCTCTCTTAACTCACAACGTCTCACCTAGCCCCAGCAAATTGATGATTTCCAATATACTAGGTTACAACTAGTTTAGGTGCTACTGAGGGGATGTGATCCATATTTGGAAACGCAAGGGAGTTAGTGATATCACTGATAATTTTTAGATATTTTTTTTAGATGCTAAACAAAATTCTAACTTCTGTGACTCTATAATAAAAAAATAGATCTATTAAGCTCGGCTAAAAAATATGTTAGAAAATCTATGAAAACACTGCGATTAAATATTTATACTTTTTATTTACTGGTATATATATATATGTACACATGTATGTATATATATGTATACACGTTTTAACATAAAAAAAATTTCAATGATTAACTAACGCGGACACATTGCATGCTTGCCACCGTCGATGGGCAGCGTTGCGCCCGTTATAAAGCTGGCGTTGCTACTAGCTAAGAATATAATAGCATCGGCTACTTCGTTTGGTTCTCCGACACGTCCAAGTGCATGTGTCTCCTTACAACGTTCCAAATATTCGTTGACACCCTCTGGCGATAAGCCACGACGTCTATGAATATCGGTCACAATCACACCGGGATTTACGGCATTCACACGCACATTTTTCGACGCCAAATCCAAGGCGATACATCTGGTAAATTGATCCAGTGCTGCCTTTGAGGAGCAATAGGTGGAAACACCCGGAAATGAACGCAGTCCGGTAACGCTGGAGACATTCACGATATTACCTTGGGTCTTAATCAGATGGGGTGCGGCGTATTTAGTTAGCAGGAAGACCGCACGCACATTTGTATCGAAAATTCTATCAAATTGATCGACATCAATATCCAAGATATTGCCAACCTCCAAAATACCCGCATTATTGACCAACACATCCAATTGTCCGAATCGCTCAATTGTCGAGTTTATAATGCGTTCCGCATCAACTGTGACATCACCGGTTATAGGTAGAAGTTCAGCTTTGCTGTTGGCTGTCTTACAGGCAGCTGCGGTAGCTTTTAAATTTGCTTCGTTTCGTCCTACGAGCACCACTTTGGAATTTTGTTTGGCAAAGGCTTCTGCGGCGGCGGCACCGATGCCTGAACTTGCTCCGGTTACAATAACAACTTTGCCGACTAAACTCATTGCGAACTATTCGAAATCGCGGCACTAAATTAACTAAATTCCGTATTTATAGACTGCAGTTTGTTACTACGCCGGCAGAAATGAAGCTCTCCCTACTAATAACTCAATATCACAATGGATTACTACGCATATGATTAGATAGTATTGAGAGGGACTTGACTTAAGTATTTATTAAGCATGTTAATTGCAATGTTTCAAAAGAAAATAAAATAAAATAAAATTATTTACACTAGTGCGTAAGTATGTATGTCCGCGGTGACCTTGCATTTTATGACTTGCACATTTTTGCATTCTATCTATCACACAGTATGGTATTTACAGCTGGAGCACATCGCTGCGCTCACTTTTCTATTCTCAAGTAGAAGTTAAATGGCTCTCAGAGACAGAGAAAAATGCAAAAGCATATGTGTTGATAACACTAGTTTACAGTGATTTTGCGACTGTGCGTGAGAGGCTGGTTCTTGCTAATGTTTGGTTGCTTGAACCAATATGAACCGAAAGGCCTTGTTGATATAGTTTTTTTTTCGAATTTATTGTAATTTCAATTATAATAAATAATAAGAAACCCAAAATGAGAGTAAAAATTTCCTAACACGTAAGTTTCTTTTTTTTTTAGGCAAGGAGTGTAGTGGTCAAACCATCACCATTTATTTAAATGACAAAAATAGCTATACGTGATGGAATATTTTTGAATTCAAATTAAAAATCAGAACACTTCAAAAACCCCACAGACCTCTAATTACATCAGTAGCAAATTTCAACTTCAGCTTTGTTGAGTAGTGTAATTTCACCGATATTGAGTATGCATCTGTTCTCTATTTATGTAGACATAATTGTTTATATTTTGTATCGTATTGAGAACGAGACATTTTTGTTTGAGTAATCTTATTTTTAGCGCATGCTTAGAGTGTTTCATATCTCTATTAGATATGTAAGCTTTTCGGAATGATTTCAACTGCAATAGTACTCAAAATACAAACGGCTTTTCAGAATTTTTTGTTGATATCACTGTAATTTAATAAGTTTCCGCAACAAATCAAACGACATACATATGTACATATAATTATTTTAGAGCAAATTCTTTATTTCTACATACATATTTATATATCTTGAGAAATATTAACGTGGGCACAAAGCGTGTTTGCCACCATCGATCGGCAGAGTTGCGCCCGTTATAAAGCTCGAACTGTCACTAGCAAGGAAAATAATAGCATCAGCTACTTCCTTCGGTTCGCCGACGCGACCCAATGCATGCGTAGTCTTTGCATGCTCCAAATATTTAGCATAATCTGCTTCCGACATTCCTAAACGCTTATGGAACTCTGTTATGATAACACCAGGATTTACGGCATTCACACGCACATTATTCGGCGCCAAATCCAAGGCGATACATCTGGTGAATTGATCCAGTGCTGCCTTGGAGGTGCAATAGACCGAAGCACCAGGGAATGAACGCAATCCTGCGACACTGGAGACATTCACGATATTACCTTGTGTCTTCACGAGATGTGGTGCGGCGTATTTAGTGAGCAGGAAGACCGCTCGCACATTTGTATTCATGACACGATCAAATTGATCGACATCAATATCCAGAATTGAACCCATTTCACCAAAACCGGCATTATTCACCAACACATCCAACTGTCCGAACTTGTCAATTGTTGTTTTGATAATCTTCTCCGCATCTGTCGTTACATCAGCGGGGATCAGTAGCAGTTCCACTTTGCTGTTGGCTGCTTTACAGGCCGTCTCAGTAGACTTTAGATTTGCTTCATTTCGTCCTGTGATCACCACTTTGGAACCCAGCTTGGCAAATTCAACAGCTGTGGCGGCACCAATGCCAGAACTTGCTCCGGTTACAATAACAACTTTACCAGCTAAACTCATTGCGATCTATTCAAATTCACTGCGTTGAAACAACTGAACCGCTATGGCTTTTTCAGCTATTTATATTCACTCACAGCGGGCATTATGGCTGGCTATTTCACCACTAATAATTCAATATATTTCGGTGCCGAGATAAGATAAATAGAGAGCGGTGTCATACAAATGCCATAACTATCAATTTTTAGTTAGTTGCACTTGAAATAGCTTCCTTAAATAAATATTTATGCAAAATATATGTTTCATTGAGTTTTTAATGTAAGTAAACTTAGGAGTATGCAGTTCTCTAATACAGATGTGTTATATCGGAGAATTCGCAACCAACTTGCAAAAGTAAAGAGAGAGAGAGAGACAAGTAAAGAGAGTAACACTTTTCAAAATCACAAACATATAATATTGTACACTCACAGCGGCGAAATTTTATTATGTGTTCAATATTTATATAGAAATAATTGTTTATATTTTTTTATTAGTTTGTGAGCGATCAGTTTTTGTTTCATTCCACATCTGGCAAATATAAAGCCTTTGCCAAGAGTATTATCATATCTATATTATACTTATATATGATAGCTATTGGTATGGGTCACATGCAGTGGCGTAGTTACAACTTCGGGCGCCCAGGGCCAAGGATGTTCTACCGCCCCCCTTTATCTACCTACCTAAATATCTTCGATATTAAGTATATAAAATTTTGGAAGGCCACGCAAATCCTGAAGTTCCAAAATTCTCACAATACGGTTTTTGAGGAAATTGATAGTAAATTTACAAGATATCTTATTAAAAGCCATAAAAAACCAATTTTCGCCCTATATCTTGTACACTTTTGACACAATTTTCAGGAATTTTTGCCCGAATTGGAGTTGTAAAAAACAGTTAAGATCGTTTTGCCGCCCCCAAGACCTTGCGCCCGGCGCGACGGCCCCCAATAATACTCCAAACACAAACACAAACGACTTTTTAGAAATTTTTGTTGATAAGAATGTAACATAATAAGTTTCCACAACAAGTCAAAAGCCATATAATTATTTTAGTGCACATTTATATATATATTTATATAGGTATATTGTTAAAAATTATCAAATTACATTTGTAAGTAATATTAACGTGGGCACATGGCATGTTTGCCACCATCGATTGGCAGAGATGCGCCCGTTATAAAGCTCGAACTGTCACTAGCAAGGAAAATAATAGCATCAGCTACTTCATTGGGTTCGCCGACGCGACCCAATGCATGCGTAGACTTCGAGTGCTCCAAATATTTAGCATAATCTGCTTCCGCCATTCCTAAACGTCTATGAAACTCTGTTATGATAACACCGGGATTTACGGCATTTACACGCACATTTTTCGGCGCCAAATCCAAGGCGATACATCTGGTGAATTGATCCAGTGCCGCTTTGGAAGTGCAGTAGACCGAAATATTAGGGAACGAACGCAAACCGGCGACACTGGAGACATTCACGATATTACCTTGAGTCTTAATCAGATGTGGTGCAGCGTGTTTAGTCAGCAAGAAGACCGAACGCACATTTGTATTCATCACACGATCAAATTGCTCAACGTCAATATCCAGGATTGAACCCGATTCACCAACACCGGCGTTATTCACCAACACATTCAACTGTCCGAACTTGTCAATTGTTGTTTTGATAATCTTCTCAGCGTCTGTCGTAACATCGGCGGCGATTAGTAGTAGTTCCACTTTGCTGTTGGCTGCCTTACAGGCAGCTTCGGTAGCTTTTAAATTTGCTTCATTTCGTCCTGTGATCACCACCTTGGAGCCGTGCTGGGCAAAGGCCTTAGCTGCGGCGGCACCGATACCAGAGCTCGCTCCGGTTACAATAACAACTTTACCAGCTAAACTCATTGCGATCTAATCAAACTTACGACGTTGTAACAACTGAATTGCTGTATCTAATTCGGCTATTTAAATACACACAAAGTGGTGTGCTATTTCACCACTAATAATCCAATACTTTTTTTTTACATTGATAAGATAAATAGAGAGTCTTTTAAGTCAGTAGCACTTGAAATAGTTTTCCGTAAATAGACATTATACGAATACTCTATTATATTTATATGAAGTATAAAATTCGACGAGTTTTTAATATACACGTAAATTGTTTGGAATATGGATTTCTCAAATTTAGAAGTTTTCTGTGCGAGAATTTGCAAGCAACTTACAAAGGTAAAGAGAGCGGTATAGAAGCCTCTCAAAATCGTGAACATATCATATACGCACAGCGAATAAATTATATTTGTTTAGCGCTCTTTCTCGAAGACACAAAAGTTTGTAAAGAGAGATGAGCGCTTATTTATTTTTTTGATTATTTATAATGTTAGGAAATAGTAAAGAGTCACTGCACTACTTGGAAATTAATATTCATAGCTTGGTGAGAACCTGAGAACCGAAAAATTATTATATTATCTTAATGTATTGGGGAAATAAAAACATATTTTAATTTTGTTTCATCCACCAACAACTTCTCACTAAACAACTTTTACGCTCGCGATTTATTTTTTTTAATCGCCCAGAAAGGCTGTTAGACAGATATAAAAATATGTATATGTCATGTCATTGGTAGTTGGGAGCGTAAATGAACATAAATACAATGTTAACTTCCAAGCTCTCTCCCATTGGAATTTGTTGGATATCCCTTTATCACAGCGCCAATAAAGAAATGCAGGTTAGATTGGGAATAACAGAAGGTTAGGAATGCATTAAATTTTGATAAACTGAATATTAAATTTAATTTCGCTAAGAGATCCCACTTAGCGTCTGAAATAAATAGTATAACGTCAACCGATTATTTGAAAATGCTTATATTAGGTATATGGGAGCTAGAGGAGTTATTGACCCAATTTTATTAATTTTTGCCACAAAGGTACACTATTATCAGGAAAAGATTCTCTTCGTAATTGAATTATATATCTCGCACATTGGCTGGTAAATACGCTATAAAATTTGAGGACTTGAAAACTTATGGTCCGACCCAATTATGGTCATCTTTAATGACTCGGCAAAAACTGGTAGAGCTTGGCTGGGAAGTTTTGATTCATCCACCATAACTATGACCTGGCACCATCGGGCTATCATTTGTTTTAGTCAAAAGTTGACTTCAAGAGAAGCCTGTGAAAATTACTTGGCGCAGTTTTTCGCCGAGAAACCAGAAAAGTTTTACACCGATAGAATAGAGTCTCTAGCAGAAAAATGGCAAAAAGTGGTCGACCAAAATGGTATTATACATATTTGGTTCATTAAAGCTCATTATAAATATAAAAAAAAAGTTGAAGTTTGTTTAGAAATACGAAAAGACATTTTCGACTACCCTATATAAGAAGTAGTCGTGGCTGAAGTCCGATATGATCCATTTTTAGGATATTTTATAAACAAATCTCAGGCACATCAATTGTCCAATTTTGACACCGGTTCTAATGAGACCTTTTTATTTCATGTGATATGTGAAATTGCTCTAACATACAGCTGACATAAAGTACAAACTGACCAATTAAAATTTAGTTTTTGTATCGAAAACTTTTTTTATTTGTGAAGAGTATCATAAATTCGGTGCAATAGAAGTTAAGGTTGTTTTTATTTAAATTCTTTTCGGCTTAATTGTGGAAGGTTATAAGGTATTTTTGTTTATTTACAGTTTGTGAACATTGCTACGCTCACTTTTCTTTCCAAAACTATGTGGCTCTTAGAAAAGCCAGTGGCAAAACGTATTCCATGAAAATTTCCTTGCTAAGTTTTCACAGATGCATTTTTTAATAGAGATACTTGCTTTTATTTTGTATCAGCTTATGAGAGAAAATGTCTCATGTCTTTTTTAACAATAATGTAACCTAATAAGGTTCCGCAAACAAATCAAAAGACAAATAATTATTTTAAATCATATGTTTTTATTTTTATATATCTAACTATTCTAGGAATATTAACGCGGGCACATGGCATGTCTGCCACCATCGATCGGCAAAATTGAGCCCGTTATAAAGCTCGAACTGTCACCAGCAAGGAAAATAATGGCATCAGCAACCTCCTTTACATCGCCGACGCGACCCAGTGCATGTGTGGTCTTCGAATGTTCCAAAAATTTAGCATAGTCTTCCGCCGACATGCCTAAACGCGTAAGAATATTTGTAACAATCACACCAGGACTGACAGCGTTGACACGCACATTCTTCGGTGCCAAGTCCAAGGCGATACATCTGGTGAATTGCTCCAGTGCTGCTTTGGACGTACCATAGACCGAAAGACCAGAGAACGAACGCAAACCGGCGACGCTGGAGACATTCACGATACTACCTTGGGTCTTCACTAGATGTGGTGCCGCATATTTAGTCAACAGGAAGACCGAACGCAAATTTGTATTTAAAACTCTATCAAATTGATCAACGTCAATATCCAGGATTGAACCCGATTCACCAACACCGGCATTATTCACCAACACATCCAATTGTCCGAACTTTTCAATTGTTGTTTTGATAATCTTCTCTGCGTCCGTCGTTACATCAGCGGGGATCAGTAGCAGTTCCACTTTGCTGTTGACTGCTTTACAGGTCGCCTCAGTGGACTTCAGATTTGCTTCATTTCGTCCTGTGATGGCGACTTTAGAACCCTGCTGGGCAAAAGCCTTAGCTGCGGCGGCACCAATGCCAGAACTCGCTCCAGTTACAATAACAACTTTACCAGCTAAACTCATTGCGATCTCTTCAAACTTACGACGTTGTAATAACTGGAGTGCTATGTCTAAATCGGTTATATATATACCAACAAATACAGGCATGTTGGCTTGCTATTTCACCATTGATTATTCAATATATATTATTTTGGCGCAGTGATAAGATAAATACGAGTATTGAGCGGGTGCATAAAAGTGTCGTACATCACAACTTTTCGGTCAGCTGCACTATTTTGTGGTTTATATTCATATCTTGGCCCGGCCCTGATACGGAAAATTTCGATTCAATCAAGCTGCAATACAATCGTTCGGTCTATTGATAGTATCCATAGTTTCATTTTCGTCTCAATATGGTTAGTTTATTTGGACTGTCGATGGTATATGCCTTAACTAGACTTACCAACAATGTTCATAAAATTGCTGAATTTCACTTGAAAAGATACTTAATGCCATAGACTATGCCGGTATTCTGCTTGTCACGATTGTCTCATGTCTCTAATTGTCACAATCGTAATTTAGTGACTCCGTTTGTCAGGAGTCTCATTTTGGTATTCTGGCAGATACAGTATACTACTATATATTTAGTATACTACTTGGTAAGTCTAGTTATACAAGTATCAAATGTGAAGTCTAATATTGGATAACACTCTAGCAAGTCGCGGCTACGGAGACTCCAATGCATTGCATGAATTAGTGTGAAAATTAACACATATACACCGTGCAACTCATCAGCCCAATGCGTACGGAAGGCATGAACGAACACACTTACAAAAAAGTTTTGTCATTTGGGTCTTAAGAAACACAATGAAACTTTATTTAACGAATTTTAACACTTAAATTAGGTGTTGGATGCGTTAGAAAGAATGTTGCGGAAATAGTTACAATTGGGTATGAATCTCTAACTGTATCTTAAAGTTCAACATTTTTGATGCTATACATGCTCAGAATATTTTGACATACGTAGGTTGCTATATACATATGTATATTTCTGGCCTAATAATGTAAAAAGACATATTTATCAACGAAAATGTTTTTTTTATTTTTATTTTTTTTTATTTTATTTTTATGTCGTTTGCTGTTTTGATTCGTCACCTGTGACGATCTTATAAACGTCTTTTGAAGCACCGCGATCATATTTTTTCAGCATTTCTTTACACCAATCCATTTGAGCGATTGTTAAATTGTGCGGGACCCAACAAGAACAAACCTTTTTTTACGGCCAGGTGTTCATGCAATATCGTATATATGCTGGTGGGAGAAATGCATAGGCATGACTCTATCTAAAGGTATGTTATATGACGGTCTTGCATTATCAGTTCACGTACGGCATCGATGTTTTCTGGCACAACGGCTGTTTTTGGACGATCTTCACGGAATTCGTCTTTGAGCGAGCGTCGGCGACGATAGAATTCGTTGTACCAGTTTTTCACAGCACCATCCTATAGGTGCTTCATAGCCATACAAAGATTTTAGTTTATCGATGCACTCTTGTCGTGATAATCCACGTCGAAAGTTGTGAAAATGATCGCACGAAAATGTTCACGAGTTAATTCTATTTTTTGGCCGAGATGAATTTTTTAATTCCCTGTAAATAAAACAATTCACGATTAAATGACAAAACGTTCTGAGTGATGTTATGCTAAAAAATGTCAAACTCTCCAATGGAAATGTCAGATTGCACCTGGCAAATATGGCCAGAATATATATAGCAGCCCTCGTATAGTACATAGAGCTCGTTTTTTACAGTAACTAAAAATATTCATCTCGATCATAAAATGGAATTAGATAGCTAACATTTTCACGCGAATATTTTTTACAACTTACGTTGTGGATTAACTCTTGAAGAGTGCATCGCTGAACTCAATTGACTTTTGGGCGATGAAGTTCCATTTATGTAGGACCAGTGTGTATTTATATATGGTAAAGTCCTGACTTGGCATCGAACGACTTCTTTTTATTAACCTACGCAAAAAAAAAAATTTTCAACACCTAAAGAGGAGTTCAGAACACTTGTTTTAGAGATAACTCAATCAAAGTGGCAATAGCGCTTGGACAATTGGTTCATCCGAATTCGAAAGTAGATAGATCTTAATCTTGTTTTATAAATAAATCCAAATATTAAAGTGTACAAAGCCAAAATATCATCAGCTAATTCGTTTCCCGGAACGCCCATCCGCCTTCCAACAACCTTACTGCTTCTATGTACGCTTAACTATCGATCTATAATGTATACTTATCTTTTGTTTCGTTTCCTGCGTTGTTAGCTACCTAGACAGCTTTCCTAACTGTAAAGACTTCTGTTTGGAAGATTCCTAAGATGCCTAAGGTCTTGCTCCGCTTAATAGATTCCGGCACCCAGTCCATCAGTTTTTAATCCGTTCGTGTATACATATGTTAAGGGGGTATTCTAGTATAGACATTTGAAAAAATCGAAACATTTTTTTTCATAATTCGATAGTTTTGATATTCAAAAATATCTTCCTAAAAGGATTTTTCAAAACTCAGATTATTTTCAAAGTTATAACCATTTTAGTGACGTGGAAACTAGACCGGTTGAGCGAATATCGTATAACTAAAACTTTAAACGCGTTTTGCTCAAAACTCCTTATTTTGTTGCGGTAGCCACAATATCTCAAGTTCTAATCAGTCGATATATTTGAACTTTGGCATGAATATTCTTTAAATATATCTCTACCACTAGAAGCAACAAAAAATAAAAATTTGAAATTTATAATATTTTAAAAAAAATCGACAAAATCGAAAAATTAGTGAAAAAATCGACCTTTTTTTTTGAGTAGCCGCCATTTTATGAAAACATTTTTTTTTTAGTTTTGCTACTTCATGACATAGCGAAATTCGTTCTCATTAAGAATCTGTCATTCGCAACTAGAAGTTAAATAGCTTTTAGAGATAGAGAACAATGCTAAAGCGTTTGCGCTGATAATTTCGCCGATATACTCGTATAGAAATAATTGCGAAGCTTTTGTATCAGATATAATCGATCAGTTCTTGTTTGAGTAATCTCATTTCTAGCTATGCTTAGGTTATTATCATATCTTGATTAGGTATGCTAGCTTATCGGGATGGTCTGAAGTGCTAATAGTTCGGAAAATACAACCGACTTTTTAGAATATTTTGTTAATATGAATGTAACTTAATTAATTTCTTCAATAATAAAAAGTCACATAATTATTTCTAAGCATTTTATTTTTTATTTATTTAAAAGAGAAACAATTATAAATAATTACCTCACCTAACTCTAGACAACTTGTTTAGCCAATTTCTTAAAGTTATTGACCTGATATTAACTAATTTATTGAGTATTAAATCAACCGGAAAATCGAACAACACTATATTGGGGATGAGAAAAGTTCTTGACTGCTACCACTGTAAGACCACTACACATGGACCAGTACATTCGACAAAAGTCAGTTAGAATAATGCGTATATAAAAATTATTATGATAGTTATGTATGTGGGGGCAATAAGAAGCAAGGAAATTTGGTGCCATATTACTTGAAGTCAAAAGACGTTGACAGACGATTTTGCATGTCAGAAATGCTAGAGCGCTAGAAAGTCCTTCTGACGGACTTTCAGATCACGGATCATTACGACATTCCTTAATGCAAAAGTTCACAAAAGTTCATATGTGTCACCAGGCCAGTCAGCCAAATCATAGGAAAAGCCAAATATCCATGACTACAAGTTGTTTCCTATATTTGGTAGGTTCGGAACGGCGTATTGTATTATGAGCTTCTAAATAATGTAAAAATGTTAATGAGGAACGCTATCGACAACAACACATCAATTGAAGCGGGCGATTGCCACTCGGAACTCGCGACTAGGCACGAGGCAAACATTTTTCATCAGGACAGCACTCGACCGCATGTTGCGAGATCGGCTAAAAGCTATTTTGAAAACACCGGCTGGGAAGTTTTGCCTCACTCGCCTTAAAATCTGGACCTTGTCGTTTTTAAGTACCATTCGTTCTGGTCGATGCAGAATGCCCTTACTGGAAGGCTAACCAAAGTTAATCTGGCTCTAATTAAAATAAGAAACCGCTTGAGAGAATTTCAGATCCAATTTCGTGCCTCGATGGCAAAACCTGGCAAAACATAACAAGTTAGAAAGGGCTAAGTTCGGGTGCAACCGAACATTTTATACTCTTGTAACTTACAAAGATCAAATTCGATTCGACACAAGAACATATTATTATCAAAAAATTCCCGAATTTCAATAAAATATCTGACAGTTAGACCGATATTTTCGGCCAAAAGTCAGCCATGCGTTCTGGGGTCCACATATTCGGCATGTGGGGGCTTCAATAGTTATGAAACGATGTTGACAATTTTTATACTCGAGATGGCATACTAAACCTCAAAGCCACTATTTGTGTATCCGAAAATATTCATTTGTGTTTGAAAGAGAAAAATTTTGTGCTATATGTGTAGGAAGTAAGTGTGGTTGTAGTCCGATTACGCCAATCTACGAACTCGTCCTCACTTTTTTATTAAGATATCTAAATTTTTACTTAAGCTATCGCTTGCATGGATAGACAGATGGACGGATAGACAGGCAGTCACATGGAATGCAAATTGTCTCATCTTCCTTATCTTTTATATACTATATATTATGTAGTCCGATTACGCCAATCTACGAACTCGTCCTCACTTTTTTATTAAGATATCTAAATTTTTACTTAAGTCATCGCTTGCATGGATGGACAGATGGACGGATAGACAGGCAGTCACACGGAATTCAAATTGTCTCATCTTCCTGGCCTTTTATATACTATATATGTATTATGTACTATATAAGTATCTAACTCGAACGTTATTAGGTGATACAAACAACCGTTAGGTGAAAAAGCACACAGGGAAAATTCATATTTGGGGATGCTCCATTAACTAGCCAGAAAGCCTGGTAACCAGACATTTAGAAAGCAGCCTTAAATTGGTTATTTCCATTGATATTTATTTGCATGAACATATTCAAAATTAAACCTCAAGTACAATAGCTTGGATTCTTATACCGACAAAAAAGTTTTCGCTTTTATTCGTAAATAAAATTTTTACTGTATTGCATAGTTTATTATACGAATAATAGTATAAAATGTACACCACAGCAACGCGTGGTCGGATCCACTAGTATCCATATATGTATATTATGAGTATGTTTAAATATACTAAATTATATTTGTAAAAAATATTAGCGCGGGCACATTGCGTGTTTGCCACCATCGATCGGCAGAGTTGCGCCCGTTATGAAGCTTGAACTGTCACCAGCAAGGAAAATAATGACATCAGCTACTTCTTTCGGTTGGCCGACGCGACCTAACGCATGTGTAGTCTTCGAATGCTCCAAAAGTTTAGCATAATCTTCTTCCGATATGCCAAAACCCTGATAGAATTTTGTCACAATCAATCCGGGATTCACGGCGTTCACTCGCACATTTTTCGGCGCCAAATCCAAGGCGATACATCTGGTGAATTGATCAAGTGCTGCCTTGGAGGTGCAATAGACCGAAAGATCACTGAATGAACGTAATCCTGCGACGCTCGAGACATTCACGATATTACCTTGCGTCTTAATCAGATGTGGTGCGGCGTATTTAGTGAGCAGGAAAACCGCTCGCACATTGGTATCAAAAATTCTATCATATTGATCGACGTTAATATCCAAGATTGAACCCCCTTTACCATAACCGGCATTATTCACCAACACATCCAACTGTCCGAACTTCTCAATTGTTGTTTTGATAATCTTTTCGGCGTCTGTCGTTACATCGGCGGTGATGAGTAGTAGTTCCACTTTGCTGTTGGCTGCCTTGCAGGCAGCTTCCGTAGCTTTTAAGTTAGCTTCATTTCGTCCTGTGATCACCACTTTGGAACCTTGCTTGGCGAATTCCTCAGCTGTGGTGGCACCAATGCCAGAACTTGCTCCGGTTACAATAACAACTTTACCAGCTAAACTCATTGCGATCTATTCCAACTCACGGTGTTGAAGGAACTGAACCGCTGTGTCTAGTTCAGCTATATATATTTACTCAAAGCAGACATTTTGACTAGCTATTTCACCACAAATTTTTAATTCTATATTTTTTGGCAGATTGATAAGATAAATATTGAGAGTGGATGCATAAAGGTGGCACACATATCAACTTTTTGGTCAGCTGCACGGTTTCTTGTAGAGTATATTCACATTTGGCTAGGCACTAGGGAAGACCACGTTCCAATATATTTGTTTTAATAAATTGTGAAATTTTTTCTCTAACAACTCTCGTTCATAAACTGCTTATGTGACTGATTAAAATCAACTGATGAACGCTTTGCCTCTAGTAGTTACTCATTAAATGATTTGACAGTTTGCGCGTTTGATTTGTACTTTTTATTCGCCAAAAAAGAGGATATTAGCGAGAGATTAGAATTTGTATAACTCTCATATCATTAGAAGTTGAGAGCGTAAATGAAAAAATGCTAATTTTCAACTCTCACTAGAATATGTTGAATAACTTTACATTGCTGTTAGCGCAAATGAAGAAAAAAAGATGTTAAGAGCAGAGTAGAGTAGCAGAACATATGAAACGCCCTGTTAGTTCTTCTTAAGCAAGACCAAGGTTATCGGTGCAGACCGATATACATACATATACAGCGATAAACGATATTGTGGCCAAAAGTGCATATCCACTTAATTTCTTTCAAATATAATTTATATGGATTATGGCGTAATTTAAGTACCGATTTCATTGAATTTCGGCAACCAACTAGAGCATATGTATCTACATATCTGCGTTCTAAAGTAAACAGGATTTTTTGAATCTAGAGCCCCTTGGTGGCGCCATCTATATGTCGACTGATGCGTTAGAATCTGCTATCTTTATCGATTGTCCAGGGAGAATTTCATGACTTTCATTGATTGGAAGTGAAGTTATTGCGTTTTAAGTGTCAGTATTTTTGTGTTATCGGTGCAAAAATGAGCTTCGAACAAAGAGCCAACATTAAATTTTGTTTTAAAATTGGTACAACTTTTACCGAAACGTTTCAATTGATGAAACAAGTTTATGGCGATGATTGCCTATCCTGTAGCAGAGTGCAAGAGTGGTTTCAACGTTTCCAAAGTGGTCCTGAGGACATAAATTCCATCGACACTGTGCGCGAATTCATCAAAAATCAGCCGAAATCATCATTGAAATTCATGGAAATTGTTCAGAATCCGACATTCGAAGGACATCATTAAGAGGTCAAAAAGGACAAAAACTTCCTTTACAATATTGTGACTGGTGACGAAACGTGGTGTTTCTGAAGCGAAACGAAAGAGTGCTGAATGGAAGACACAGGACGAGCCGAAATCCAAAAAATGTTGCACGATAATGCGCCGGCTTATTTGACCAAAAATCACATTTAAACCACTAACCACTCCCCGTATTCACCTGATATGGCACCGTGTGACTTCTTTCTTTTCGGAAAAAGGTCTGTTCAGGTCTGTTCTCAACTAACGCATTAGGACGAATTTACACAATCCACCCGAAAAACCGATTACAATTGCTGGAACATGATAATCACTGGAATCAAACGATGGACGATGCGATAGCTACTTCGCATGCTACTGAAGTCCGTAAACTAAGAATTGGAGATGGGCAAATTCCGATCGTCCTGACAATGAAGACCAAGCCGTGAATTATTCAGTGGAATATCTAAATTCTTTGGACATATAATTTCACGCAGGACAACGCCTGCGCGGTCAGCTAGTGGTTTACAAACTACAGCCGGCTTTTCAGAAATTTCTGTTAACATGAAAGTGACTAAATAAGTTACCTCAACAATCAAACAATCTTATAATTATTTTAAAAATACTTTTATTTACATTTATCTATATATATAGGAATATGTTTAAACATACTAAATTACATCTGTCAGAAATATTAACGTGGGCACGTGATTTCTCTGCCACGATCGGCAGAGTTGCGCCCGTTATAAAGCTCGAATTGTCACTCGCAAGGAAAATAATGGCATCAGCTACTTCCTACGGTTCGCCGACGCGACCCAATGGATTCGAAGTCTACATACGTAACACTGGCTTTTATCCTTGCAAGTTGCAAAGATTCGGTTATAACCGAATCCAAAATATGTATGTTCAAAATGCATAGCCGATTGTTAAATATAAAAAAAACGCTTTTAGAAATTGTTTCAAATTAAATAAGTTATCAAATCAAAAGTCACATAATTATTTTAAAGCATATTTATTATTTTATTATATTTAACTATTCTCAGGAATATTAACGTGGACACATGGCATGTCTGCCACCATCGATCGGCAGAGTTGCGCCCGTTATAAAGCTCGAACTATCACTGGCTAAGAAAATAATGGCATCAGCTACTTCCTTTGCAGCGCCGACGCGACCCAGCGCATGTGTGGTTTTCGAATGCTCCAAAAATTTAGCATATTCCGCTTCTGATAAGCCAATACGCCTTTGGAAGTCTGTCACAATCGTACCAGGATTTACAGCATTCACACGCACATTTTTCGACGCCAAATCTAAGGCGATACATCTGGTGAATTGATCCAGTGCTGCCTTGGAGGTGCAATAGACCGATGCACTAGGGAATGAACGCAATCCTGCGATGCTGGAGACATTTACGATATTACCTTGGGTCTTAATCAGATGTGGTGCGGCGTATTTAGTGAGCAGGAAGACCGAACGCAGATTGGTATTCATGACACGATCAAATTGATCGACGTCAATATCCAAGATTGCACCCATTTCACCAAAACCGGCATTATTTACCAACACATCCAACTGTCCGAACTTCTCAATTGTTGTTTTGATAATCTTTTCGGCGTCTGTCGTTACATCAGCGGTGATGAGTAGTAGTTCCACTTTGCTGTTGGCTGCTTTGCAGGCAGCTTCCGTAGCTTTTAAGTTAGCTTCGTTTCGTCCTGTAAGTACCACTTTGGAACCCTGCTTGGCAAATTCCTCAGCTGTGGTGGCACCAATGCCGGAACTCGCTCCGGTTACAATAACAACTTTACCAGCTAAACTCATTGCGATCTATTCAAATTCACTGCGTTGAAACAACTGAACTGCTGTGTCTAAATCGGCTATTTATATACCAACAAATACAGAAATTTCGGCTTGCTATTTCACCACTAACAATTCGATATTTTTTGGCTGATTGATAAGATAAATGTTGAGTGGATGCATAAAATGCCTCACATGTCAACTTTTTGGTCAGCTGCATTGTTTCTTGAAGAGTATATTCACATCTTGGCTAGGCCCTGGCGCAGAAAATCACGTTCCAATATATTTGTTTTAATAAATTGGGAAATTAAAAATGACATTTTTTCTCTAACAACTCTCGTTCATAAACTGCTTATGTGGCTGATTAAAATCAACTGATGAACGCTTTGCCGCTAGTAGTTACTCATTAAACGATTTGACAGTTTGCGCCTTTGCTTTATACTTTGCAGTCGCCAGAAAAGAGGATATTAGCGAGAGATTAGAATTTGTATAACTCTCATGCCATTAGAAGTTGAGAGCGTAAATGAAAAAATGCTAATTTTCAACTCTCACTGGAATATGTTGGATATTTTTGCATTGCTGTTAGCGCCAATAAAGCAAAAAAGATGTTAACAGCACAGTAGAGTAGCGGAACATATGGAACGGCCAGTTAAATTTGTTTAAGCTAGACCAAGGTTATCGGTGCAGACCGATATACATATACAGCGATAAATGATATTGTGACCAAAAGAGCATATCCACTTAATTTCTTTCAAATATAATTTATATGGACTATGGCGTAATTTAAGTACCGATTTCATTTCGGCAATCAACTAGAGCATCTTAAAAATATTATAAACGAAATTCTGAAAATCTTTGTGCTATAAGAACTTCTGTCAATAGTGTAAAAATGGATGAAATGGGAACATAACACCGCTCACTCTCCATATCACGGTACTGTTACAAACTAAATTTTACCCAAGAGGTGGTACGAGAAGGTTTTATAGAAGCCAATTGGAAAGGTTTTAGGCAAAGTCACATATCTTGGAATTTGCTCGACCGATTTCAACTAAATTCGGTACATAAAATTTCTTTGCCACTCCTTTGTTACAATGTGAAATTGACTGAATAGCTTCCCCCTGTAAATCCGGCCCTGCCCTAGATACCGAATATGTGGATCCCAGTACCTATAGTTGGCTTTTTACCGAAAATATCGGTCAATGTTGAAATACATAATTGAAATTCAGAGAGAAATTTTCCTGCTTATAGTATCACTGTGTATCAAACAAAGTTTTCAGTATATGAGCATGTGTATATATGTATAAAATTGCTTGGGTTCTGATCCTCTCGTTCACATTTTACATCTTAAGCTATTTCCCTGCCTTTGATTCTTAGAAGTTGCACCCGAACTTAGAATGGGTCTCAAGTGCTAATTCTTATATATAACAAGTAAGGAAGGGCTAAGTTCGGGTGTCACCGAACATTTTATACTTTCGCATGATAAAGTGATAATCGAGATTTCATTATCCGTCATTTACATATTTTTCAAATACCGTATTTGTGTAAAGTTTTATTCCGCTATTATCATTGGTTCCTAATGTATATACTCGTATTATACAGAGAAGGCATCAGATGAAATTCAAAATAGCGTTATATTGGAAGAAGGCGTGGTTGTGAAGCGATTTCACCCATATTTTGTACATGTCATTAGGGTGTTAAGAAAATATTATATACCGAATTTCATTGAATTTCATTGAAATCGGTATAGTAGTTCCCGAGATATGGTTTTTGGTCCAAAAGTGGGCGACGCCACGCCCCTTTTCAATTTTTGAAAAAAGCCTGGATGCAGCTTCCTTCTGCCATTTCTTCCGTAAAATTTAGTGTTTCTGACGGTTTTTGTTAGTCGGTTAACGCACTTTTAGTGATTTTCAACATAACCTTTGTATGGGAGGTGGGCGTGGTTATTATCCGATTTCTTCCATTTTTGAACTGTATATGAAAATGCTTGAAGGAAACGACTCTATAGAGTTTGGTTGACATAGCTATATTAGTTTCCGAGATATGTACAAAAAATATAGTAGGGGGCGGGGCCACGACCACTTTTCCAAAAAAATTACGTCCAAATATGCCCCTTCCTAATGCGATCCTTTGTGCCAAATTTCACTTTAATATTTTTATTTATGGCTTAGTTATAACACTTTATAGGTTTTCGGTTTTCTTTTATGGAGCCAAGA
The DNA here is from genome assembly GCF_016617805.1 of Bactrocera tryoni. Taxonomy (NCBI): domain Eukaryota; kingdom Metazoa; phylum Arthropoda; class Insecta; order Diptera; family Tephritidae; genus Bactrocera; species Bactrocera tryoni. The sequence continues at coordinate 19,933,791 of NC_052502.1, forward strand.
AATACGTGTACCAAGTTTCATATTGATATCTCAATTTTTACTCAAGTTACAGCTTGTACGGACGGACGGATGGACAGACAGACATCCGGATTTCAACTCTACTCGTCGCCTGACTCTTTTATTTTTAGGACTTACAAACAACCGTTATGTGAACAAAACTATGTATAATACTTTCCTTAGCCACTTTGTTGCGAGAGTATAAAAATAAGTTGAGTTTTTGTCTGTTCGCTATAGCTGACTAAATAGTTGAAGTGAATCCGGGGTCGCGCTAATATCTGTCGACGTTCTTTTTGCCATCAACATACATTGACAGTCCAAAGCACATGCACGAGTACTCCCAGGATGCGATAACATACGTGTGGAATTATAGATCGCAGTCAATCAGCAAGATCATCACGACGTCAAAGCACGGCTTTTCAAACAACAGCTACGATGTTTGACGGACTCGAAGCAGCGTATGGCACATATATATGGTGCTGTTAGATGCTGGATGTACTCTGTTGGGGGGCAAAAAAAGAGGTTTTCCGCACACACACATTCTTCTTTGGATGGTGGATGGTGGTTACACCAGATAAAATTGATGAAATCATTTCTGCAGAAATTCCTGAACCAGAGAAAGAACCAGTATTATACGAAGTGGTGAAAACTAATATGGTTCATGGACCTTGCGTACACCACAATCCCACCACAAACCGAGGTGTCTGACAATGAATGCACGAAATACTATCCACGCGCTTTTCTTTCGGAAACGCAAATTGGAAACGATGGATATGCATTGTATCGACGTCGCTCACCAGACGACAATGGCAGAACATTCAGCATTCAATTTAGAGCAGTGAATATCGAAGTTGACAACACATTGGAATTACTAAATTCTTTAGAAGGGCTTGGTATGCCGCCGCATCAATTGCGTCTCAAAGTTGGATCTGTCATTATTCTGTTTCGCACTCTTCATGCGCCGAAGCTGTCTGCTATCAAATACAAGGGGGCAGAATGCTTGATTATACGAATTGCTTTGAGTTCCAACGATTTGCCATTTCAGTTCAAACCTATTCGGTTTCCAGGAAAAATTGCATTTGAGAAGAAAATCAACAGGACACAAGGATATTCGCTAGAAGTGTGTGGCATAAATTTGGAAGTCTCTGTACGTTTACGCACCGGAACAGAAACCAAACAATGTTGTTGACTGTGTACATTGAAAAAACTGTAGAAAAATCGCAAATAAATAATTTTCAACACAATATAAATTCAACTTTCTTTGCATTTCAAACCATATAATTTCCAAAAATCTTATAATTATTTTAAAAATACTTTTATTTACAATTATCTATATGTATATACACATAGGAATATGTTTAAACATACTAAATTAAATTTGTAAGTAATATTAACGCGGACACATGACGTTTCTTCCACCATCGATCGGCAGAGTTGCGCCCGTTATAAAGCTCGAATTGTCACTCGCAAGGAAAACAATGGCATCAGCTACGTCCTTCGTTTCACCGACGCGACCCAATGGATTCGTAGTCTTCGAATGCTCCACATATTTAGCATAAACTTCTTCCGATATGCCAAGACCCTGATAGAATTTTGTCACAACCATTCCAGGATTTACGGCATTCACACGCACATTTTTCGGCGCCAAATCTAAGGCAATACATCTGGTGAATTGATCCAATGCTGCCTTGGACGTGCAATAGACCGAAAAGCCAGCGTTCGCACGCAATCCTGCGACGCTGGAAACATTCACGATATTACCTTGGGTCTTCACGAGATGTGGGGCGGCGTACTTGGTGAGCAGAAAGACCGAACGTAAATTTGTATTCATGACACGATCAAATTGATCGACATTAATATCCAAGATTGAACCCCCTTCACCAAAACCGGCATTATTCACCAACACATCCAACTGTCCGAACTTGTCAATTGTTGTTTTGATAATCTTCTCGGCGTCTGTCGTTACATCGGCGACGATTACTAGTAGTTCCGCTTTGCTGTTGGCTACTTTACAGGCCGCCTTAGTAGACTTTAAGTTAGCTTCATTTCGTCCTGTGAGTACCACTTTGGAACCCTGCTTGGCAAAGACCTCAGCTGTGGTGGCGCCAATGCCGGAACTCGCTCCAGTTACAATAACAACTTTACCAGCTAAACTCATTGCGATCTATTCAAACTTACGACGTTGTAATAACTGGAGTGCTATGTCTAACGCGGCTATTTATATACCAACAAATACAGGCATATTGGCTTGCTATTTCACCACTGATAATTCAATATATTTTGGCGCAGTGATAAGATAAATACTGAGCGGGTGCATATAAGAGTCATGCATTACAACTTTTTGGCCAGCTGCTCTATTTTGAAGTTTTCATTCATACGTTTTTTCACTAGTTGCTATTCATTAAACGGGTGGACAGCCGTTATAAAATTGAGAAACATATTTTTTGCATACTAATATGCAACCGGATGCTAGAAACGGACTATACTAAGTTGTTACTTTCGTTATACCTGGATTTTCAGACTACCGTTTGACTGTATACTGTTTGTATCGGTCAATATGTAAGATATGTTAACAAAATAAGTTAATACAGTTTTTTAGATGTGCTGTAGTTGATTGCCGACATTGCCTAAAGAAATTTAACAGGCCGTTGTTCCATATGTTCTGCTTCTCTACTCTGCTGCTAATATCTTTTTCGCTTCAGTGGCGCTAACAGCAATGAATGAATGTCCAACATATTCCAGTGAGAGTTGAAAATTAGCATTTTTTCATTTACGCTCTCAACTTCTAATGATATGGGAGTTATACAAATTCGAATCTCTCGCTAATAGCCTCTTTTTTGGCTATTAAAAAGTATAAATGAAGCGCGCAAACTGTCAAATTGTTTAATGAGTAGCTTTAAATGGCAAATCGTTCATCAGTTTGTTTTAATTAGCTATATAAGGAGTTTATAGATGAGAGTTTTTAGAGAAAATATGTAATTTTTGGAACGTGAGTTTCTGCGCCAGGGTCCAGCCACGATGTGAATTTACTCTAGAAGAAAGAGAGCAGCTGACCAAAAAGTTGATATGTGAGGCATTTTATGCACACGCTCAACATTTATCTTATCAATCAGCCAAAAAATATAGAATTAAAAATTTGTGGTGAAATAGCAAGACAACATGCCTGTATTGGTTGGTATATAAATAGCCGAATTAGACACAGCAGTTCAGTTGTTTCAACGCAGTGAGTTTGAATAGATCGCAATGAGTTTAGCTGGTAAAGTTGTTATTGTAACCGGAGCGAGTTCTGGAATCGGAGCGGTCACAGCTAAGGCCTTTGCCAAACAGGGTTCCAAAGTGGTGCTCACAGGACGAAATGAAGCAAATTTAAAAGCTACAGAAACTGCCTGTAAAGCAGCCAACAACAAAGTGGAACTACTACTCATCACCGCCGATGTCACAGTTGATGCGGAACGCATTATAAACTCGACAATTGACAAGTTCGGACAATTGGATGTGTTGGTGAATAATGCCGGTTTTGGTGAAATGGGTTCAATCTTAGATATTGAAGTCGATCAATTTGATCGCGTCCTCGATACCAATCTGCGTTCGGTCTTCCTGCTGACTAAATACGCCGCACCACATCTTGTGAAGACCCAAGGTAATATCGTGAATGTCTCCAGCATCGCAGGATTGCGTGCATTCCCTGGTGCATCGGTCTATTGCACCTCCAAGGCAGCACTGGATCAATTCACCAGATGTATTGCCTTGGATTTGGCGCCGAATAATGTGCGTGTGAATGCCGTAAATCCTGGTACGATTGTGACAGAATTCCTAAAGCGTGTTGGCTTGTCGGATGAGGAAGAAGCCAAATTTTTGGAACATCCAAAGTCTGCACATGCATTGGGTCGCGTCGGCGAACCCAATGAAGTAGCCGATGCCATTATTTTCTTAGCCAGTGACAGTTCGAGCTTCATAACGGGCGCAACTCTGCCGATCGATGGCGGCAGACACGCGATGTGTCCACGTTAATATTTCTAAGAATAGTTAGATATAGTATATAAAAATAAAAAAAAAATACTCTTTAAAATAAATATGTGACTTTTGATTTGCTGCTAAGGGGCTAAGGGAAGTATTGGTTCGATTCAACCCAGTTTTGATTTACAGACATACCATAATAAGAGAAGGATTAATGCTTAATTTGAGTTATATGTACTACACGTTCATCGACATTTTTGATCAAAGGCAACTATGGGTACCGGGGTCTAAATATTCGGTACCTAGGGTCTTGTACAGTTTTTATTGGATTAAAACAATTTTTGGTCATAAATTGGCACACATAAGGAACCTGTGTACCAAGTTTAATCGAGTTATCTCAATTTTTACTCAAGTTACAGCTTGCGGGCGGACAGACAGATAGTCAACCGGATTTCTCGTTACCCTGATCGTTTATATGTACGTAACCCTATATCTATTTCCATTAGTTTTAGGTGATACGTACAACCGTTAGGTGAACAACACTATAATACTCTGTAGCAACGCAAGAGTATAAATATTTCGAAAAAATTCAACATTCGTTATTCGTTGAAATAGTTAATGGATGACAATGAAATTGTGTATCTTATTTACTTATATTATTTACGGATGGCAACCACTTAAGTTGCCGAACAACTGCACTATTTCAAGCTGAGACCTTTGCTTGTACGGCAATACACATTTCGGGCATAGATTTCCCTAGAGCTTTACAGACTGAATTCGTTATTGAATACCGACTTGGACTTTATCATACTTTATTCGTAATTTAATGGGTCTTAATTGTCTATCACTTCGAACTGCGGAAGAATGGTTACGACGATTCAGAGCGGGTGAAAACGACACCATGGATAAGCCAGCCGGCGGAAGACCTGTGATGACGAATACCGATCAAATCATGGAAAACATCGAGTTAGACCGGCATGTGGCATCTCGTGACATCGCCCAGAAGATGGGTGTTAGTCACCAAACCATTTTAAACCATCTGCAGAAGGCTGGATACACAGAAAAGCTTGATGTTTGGGTGCCGCATGATTTGACGCAAAAAGCCTTCTGGAACGAATCAGCGACTGCGATATGCTGCTGAAACGGAACGAACTCGATCCATTTTTGAAGCGGATGGTGATTGGCGACGAAAAATGGATCAGATACGACAATATCAAGCGAAAACGGTCGTGGTCGAAGGACGGTGAATAGTCCCAAACAGTGGCTAAGCCGGGATTGACGGCCAGGAAGATTTTGCTGTGTGTTTGGTGGGATTGGAAGGGAATCATACACTATGAGCTGCTCCCATATGGCCAGACGCTTCATTCTACCATCTACTACGCACAACTGGACCGCTTGAAGAAGGCAATCGACCAGAAGCGCCATTTTTTTGTAGTTTCTTCACCGGTCCAGTTGATAAGCGCCGAAGCAAAAGCAATCCGATTTTTCCTTCCGAAGAGATTATTTTCTACAATGCGACTCGCAACAGCTCTCGAAGTATTTTCTACACCAAAATCTCTTTGGAATGCTAGAGAGGACAGCAAAGCGTGACGCTTTAATAAAATCCCTGCGTAATTGTTATTTTTGCAATTATTTGGTATAACCGTTATTTTGGAAATTTTTTAATAGTTTACTTTCTGCCGCTGGGCAATGCTTACTCAGGCACATTTATCCTACAAATAATACTTAACTATAAAAAATGTCAAATTTGAACAAATGTCCTGAAGACATTTTCGGAATTATCTATTGGATTTTATTTTATTGTCAGTAACTGTATAGCATCCTGATATACAATTTCCAAGAAAAGATGCTCGCTGACTGTTAAATGGTTTTTCTCGAGCAAAAAATGATCTATTTTCTAATTTTTCATATTGTCAGATTTTGTCAAATTTTCAGTGGAAATTATCCGGCAGTCCGGAAAATGGATGATATCGCGATGTGGTATAGTAGGGCTTTAATGGAATCGAAATTTTAGGTAAAGTAACATATCTCAGGACCTACTATGCCGATTTAAGGCGTTAAGTGGGTTTGATAATTTGAAAAAATCGATTTTTTTGTGAAATATTTTGTTCAAAGTCTGAGAAAAAATGAATATTTTAATATATTTTTATTTTCTTCGTTCCAAAACATCATTTATATATATACTAATGCAATATGTTTGGTTTTTTTTTAGTTTTAGATGAACCAATAAGTTATGCTGTCCACGGCGCTCACCTCTTTTTTGAGACACCCAGGGAGATGAGGTCTAAACGGCTGAATTTTCAACCTTTGTATATCAAAATTTCAGGAGACATTGTTCAAATATGTACCTTTGATATGTCATATTATATTTTTCAAATATATGATTGCTTATATTAAAAAACAAAGTCGTAAAAATATCTTTTTTTGTACATCCGAAACCCACCTAACCCACTTAAACCAATTATTAAGTATTTTAAAGCATATTTATTATTTTATTTTATTTAACTGTTCTCAGGAATATTAACGTGGACACATGGCATGTCTGCCACCATCGATCGGCAGAGTTGCGCCCGTTATAAAGCTCGAACTGTCACTAGCAAGGAAAATAATGGCATCAGCTACTTCCTTTGCAGCGCCGACGCGACCCAGCGCATGTGTGGATTTCGAATGCTCCAAAAATTTAGCATATTCCGCTTCTGACAAGCCAACACGCTTTAGGAAGTCTGTCACAATCGTACCAGGATTTACGGCATTCACACGCACATTTTTCGGCGCCAAATCTAAAGCAATACATCTGGTGAATTGATCCAGTGCTGCCTTGGATGTGCAATAGACCGTAAGACCAGCGAATGCACGTAATCCTGTGATGCTGGAGACATTCACGATATTACCTTGGGTCTTCACGAGATGTGGTGCGGCGTACTTAGTCAGCAGGAAGACCGAACGCAAATTTGTATTCATGACACGATCAAATTGGTCGACGTCAATATCTAAGATTGAACCCCTTTCACCAAAACCGGCATTGTTCACCAACACATCCAATTGTCCGAATTTGTCAATTGTTGTTTTGATAATCTTCTCGGCGTCCGTCGTTACATCGGCGATGATGAGTAGTAGTTCTACTTCGCTGTTGACTGCTTTACAGGCAGCTTCCGTAGACTTTAGATTTGCTTCTTTTCGTCCTGTGAGCACCACTTGGAACCCTGCTTGGCAAATTCAACAGCTGTTGAGGCACCAATGCCGGAACTTGCTCCGGTTACAATAACAACTTTACCAGCTAAACTCATTGCGATCTATTCGAAGTCACTGCGTTGAAACAACTGAACCGCTGTGTCTAATTCGGCTATTTATATACATACATACAAATACAGGCAGGTTGTCTTGCTATTTCACCACTGATAATTAATTATATTTTAGGCTCATTGATAAGATAAATATTGAGCGGGTGCTTGAAAGTGTCATACGTCACAACTTTTTGATCAGCTGCACTATTTTGAAGATTATATTCATATCTTCGCAATCAGTCTTTATTTATATATTTCTTGTGTGCGTGTATATGTCGCTGAACTCCTCCTAAACGGCTGGACTGATTTGGATGAAATTTATTGTGTGTGTTCAAAAGGATTCGATAATGATTTAGATTCACAATTTGGTCCCTTTGGGTAGTGTTTCTTAAATTAATTTTTCATTTGTAAGTAGTTGTTAATTTTGGAATGTTTTTCATTGGATCCGGCAGACTGCGCTACCACCGCAGTATCAAAATTATTCCAAGGTGAAGCAGCTGGTTTATGTTGCGCATCTGGAAAATTTTTACTGACACCGCTAAAGCACATGCCGGAATCTTTAAAAACACTTGTAGCTGGCACCACATCTCAAATTGTTTTTGCAACAACTCCGGGAGACTCTGGAGTAACTAATATCGAATGCAATGATAATAATTCAGAACTAGAAGTTAAGTATCTCTCAAACACAGAGAGCATTCACATATTTTACAGGTACATAACAGCTCAATTGACAAGTCCCCGGCCTGACTTATAAAGCGCGTATAGAAATTTTACAGCTGTCAGTTGTGAATTAAATCATTTTGAGTGAAGTAACTTTTGTTATTGAGAAAAAAATGATAAAAACAAATTGATAAAACATTGCTTTTTGGTTGGAAAATTAAAATTGAATCTGTTTAAGGGGGGAGCCTGGTTTAGAAGCTTCAAAAAATCGATTTTTTTTTTTGCTTAAATCTCTTTAAAAATAATCAAGAATATGTCCCCAAAGTTATAGAGTTATGGAATTCAAAATATTATCGAAGCTAGAAGGAAAATAGTGACCGAGCGTCTTACAGATGTATAAGCGCTTGGGCATTAAATTATCTTCTATTTAAACCAAAAATAAAACTAAGGAAGTCAAGTTTGAACATAGTTTTAAACAACAGAAGTAAATTTTTTTTGGGTCAAAAATCACTTTTTTCAATTTTTAAAAAATTTGTAAAATTTTTCACTTTTTTTTTTGAATTTTTTTAGTTTAACTAGAAGATAAATTGTTAAACAAAATGAATATATTTGAATTTTTTGTTTCCGATAGAAATTGCGACCTGCATCCTGTCCGCCGTCCGAAAAATGCACAAGCGAGATGCATCAGGCAACTGCTTCTCAAAGGCAGCATATCAAAGATTTCGTAACCAAAAAATTTGTGAAAGATCTTCTCCTAGAAATTTTAATTGAATCAATTATTTCTCTCCCTCCCAAAAAAAACCGTCAAAAAAATGCTCCCCCCTTAAGCCACGGTTTGGGTTGATCAACATTACGTGGATTCTGCATGAGGGAAATCAAACGCTGAAATGTGGTTAGCAAAATTTGAACGAGGCGAAATTAGCACCAAAGATGATGAAGACAGTGGAAGCCCTAAAGAGGCTGTTACTGACGAAAACATCAAAAAAGTCGACAAAAGAATTGCAGATGACCGTAAAGTGAAACTGTTCGAGATAGTAGACACTTTAAAGATATTAACTAAGCGCGTACACCATATCATTCACGAATATTTGGTTATGAGAAAGCTCTGTCACAAGTGGGTGCCGTGCGAGCTCTACTTTGACCAAAATCAACGTTGATGATTCGTAGTAGTGTGTGAAGATGTTTGTAATAAGCCCGAGTTTTTGGTTTGAAATGTGACAATGGATAAAATACGGCTCCTTCATTTCACTTGGAAGTTCAATCGACAGTCATCCCACGATGAACTCGCTCCAAAACGCAATGGTCGGGTGGCAAGGTTATGATGTCTGTATTTTGGGATGTGCTTGGAATCATTTTTATTGGCTGTATTCAAAAAGGAACAGCGACTATTACATAGCGTAATTGTTCCGGTTGAAGTACGAAATCGACGAAAAACGGCCACATTTGAAGAAAAATAAAGTGCTGTTTCACCAAGAGAATGTAGCGTGTCACAAGTCAGTGAAAACGATAACATAAATCCATAAACTGGACTTTGAATTGCTTTCACATTCACCGTATTCTCGAGACCTAGTCCCAAGCGACTATTTCCTGTTCTCAGTTCTCAAAAGTATGCTCGCTGGGAAAAAATTATCGTCAAATGAAATGTGATCGCCGAAATTGAGGCCTACAACTTTGAAGCAATAGACAAATCGTACTACAAAAATGATATCGAAAAGTTGGAGAATTGCTTATACATATTAAACACATTTTCACATTGTATCTACCACACAATATTTACAGTTTGTGCGCATCGCTGCGCTCACTTTTCTATTCAAAATAAATGGCTCTCAGAGGCAGAGAGCAATGCCAAAGCGTTCGCGTTGATAATTTCGCCGAGAGGTTTGAGCAAATGTACCATATGTACATATGTATATATTTATATAGAAATAATTGTTAAGATTTTGTATCAGATTGTGAGCGATCAGTTTTTGTTTGAGTAATCTTATTTTTTGCTAACTGATAGTATTATCAATCTTTATTAAATATGTTTGCTTATCGGAGTGCTCTTAAGTGCAATAGTACTCAAAATGCAACCGGCGTTTCGGATTTTTTTTTAAACATGAATGAAACAAAATTAGTTTCCGACACAAATGAAAAGTCATATAATTATTTCAAAGCATATTTTTATTAACAAATTGGGTAGTCGAAAAAGTCTTTTCGTACTCCAGTGCTACCAATCGCATTGTGAAGAATGCCACGCAAGCCACTAATGAAATTTGTGACGTTTACGGAGACGATGCTCTATCAGTTCGTGTAGCACAACAACGGTTCGCTCGCTTCCGTTCTGGAAACTTCAATTTACACTGATGAAGTAATGTCTCTAGCGGAAAAATGGCCAAAAGTGGTCTCCCAAAATGGTACATATTTGTTTATTTATTTATTAGTGTAAATATAAAAAAAAAAATAAGTTGAAGTTTGATTAGAAATACGAAAAGACTTCCTCGACCTTGCAAATTTTCTATCTATTCTAAGAAATATTAACGCGGACACATGATGTTTCTGCCTCCATCGATCGGCAGAGTTGCGCCCGTTATAAAGCTCGAACTGTCACTAGCAAGGAAAATAATGACGTCGGCCACTTCATTGGGTTCGCCGGCGCGACCCAATGCGTGTGTAGACTTCGAATGCTTCAAAAATTTAGTTTCTTCCTCATCCGACAAGCCAAGACGCTTATGAAATTCTGTTACTATCACACCGGGATTTACGGCATTCACACGCACATTTTTCGGCGCCAAATCCAAGGCGATACATCTGGTGAATTGATCTAGTGCCGCTTTGGAGGTGCAATATACCGAAAAACCAGCGTACGAACGCAATCCGGCCACACTAGAGACATTCACGATATTGCCTTGTGTCTTCACAAGATGTGGTGCGGCGTATTTAGTGAGCAGGAAGACGGCTCGCACATTTGTATTCATGACACGATCAAATTGATCAACGTCAATATCCAGGATTGAACCCCTTTCACCAAAACCGGCATTATTCACCAACACATCCAACTGGCCGAACTTGTCAATTGTTGTTTTGATAATCTTCTCAGCGTCCGTCGTTACATCGCCGATGATGAGTAGTAATTCCGCTTTGCTGTTGACTGCTTTACACGCAGCCTCAGTATACTTTGCTTCATTTCGTCCTGTGAGCACCACTTTGGCACCCTGCTGGGCAAAGGCCTTAGCTGCGGCGGCACCAATGCCGGAACTTGCTCCGGTTACAATAACAACTTTACCAGCTAAACTCATTGCGATCGATTCAAACTCACTGCGTTGTAATAACTGGAGTGCTGTGTCTTTATCGGCTAATTATATGCTGTCAAAAGCAGACATAATGGCTTGCTATTTTAACTACTAATAATTCAATATACAAGGTGCGTTTCAAAAGTAAACAGGACTTAAAAAAATAGAACAAATGGTTTTTTCTTCAAAATCTATTTATTTTATTCAAAATAGGCTCCTTCTGCTTCAATACAGCTTTTGCATGGGCCAAAAGCATGCCGAAGGATTGTTTTAGCTCGTTGGCCGGTATGGCTGCCAGTATGCCGGTGCAAACCTTTTGAATGACCTTTCATTTCATGGCCAAATGCAGTTTTCCGAAAAGGAAGAAGTTGCACGGTGCCATATCAGGTGAATACGGGGAGTGGTTTATGGTTAAAATGTGATTTTTGGCCAAATAATCGTCCTTCGAATGTGGGATTCTGAGCAATTTTTGGTCGTCAGTCAATTTGTGTGGAACAAACCGTCCACACACCTTTCGTAAGCCCAAATGTTCGGTCAAAATGCTATAAATCGATGTTTTGGATATGTTCAATTCCATTTCCATGAATTTCAATGATGATTTCGGCTGATTTTTGATGAATTCACGCACAGTTTCGATAGAATTTCCGGTGATCACGGATTTTGATTGGCTCACATGTTGATCGTCATTTATGTCCTCACGACCACTTTGAAAACGTTGAAACCACACGTGCACTCTGCTACGTGATAGGCAATCATCACCATTAACTTGTTTCATCAATTGAAACGTTTCGGTAAAAGTTTTACCAATTTTAAAACAAAATTTAATGTTAACTCTTTGTTCGAAGCTCATTTTTGCACCGATAACACAAAAATACTGACACTTAAAACGCAATAATTTCACTTCCAATCAATGAAATGTCATGAAAGACTGGGCACTCACTAAAGATAGCATATTCTAACGCACCAGTCAACATATAAGTAGATGGCGCCACCAGGTGGCGCTAGATTCAAAAAGTTCTGTTTACTTTGGAACGCATCTTGTATTTTGGCGCAGTGATAAGATAAACATTGAGCGGGTGGAAAGTTTCTGCAGTTAATATTAATTTTTTGATCAGATTATCACGATGCATTACTAATAAATTATAAGTAAATAAAATAAAATTTTGATTCTAATAACTCGTGTCCATTAAAGCAGTTTACTTTAATTATAATTAATTAAAGTCAACTCAAGAACATTTTGTCGTTAATAGCCACTCATTAAATGATTTTTATTTTTGATTCGCTCGGAAACCCTTAGACTGTTAGACAGAGAAAAAATATGTAGAACTTAGAAACCTTAGGCAACACAACGGACTTCTAAGCAGTCCAAGTGAGATCCCGGTCAGAATTGACCTCTTAACCTAAACTAATCCCAGAAAACTGATTCAGCCAATTTCTTAAAGTTACCCGACCTCATATTGATCAATATATACAGTGTAAGCCAAACGGAAAATCGAATTGGGGATAAGAAATAATCTTAATATGGACCGGTTCATTCGGAATTCCGGTCAGTTAAAATAATTTATATTTTAAATGTTATTAAGATAGATATGTACGTGAGGGCTGGAGTATTTTATGAAACGATTATAAACTCCATGATAGTGTGCCACCTTTCCGTCAAAGAAAAGCCCGCAGTGAACAAATATCACTGCCGTAATGATGAGGCCAATCCAAATTATTCGGTTCAACGTCGTTTTATATAGTAGGGTATATTTCTCATCTATTTAAAATGCGATCAAATTGATCGACTTCAATATTCAAGATTGAGCCTCCTTCACCATAACCGGCATTATTCACCAACACATCCAACTGTCCGAACTTGTCAATTGTTGTTTTGATAATCTTCTCGGCGTCTGTTGTGACATTAGCGGTGATGAGTAGTAGTTCCACTTTGCTGTTGACTGAACGGTCGTCATTGACGGTTACGTTCTCTCCGGCATTATTCTTGAAGAAATATGTACCGGTGATCCACCAGCCCACAAAGCACACCAAACAGTTACTTTTTCCGAATGAAATGGCAGCTCTTGAATCTCTTCAAGTTGCTCTTCGTCCCAAATGCAGCAATTTCGCTTGTTTACATGCCCATTGAGCCAGAAATGAGCCTCATTGCTGAACAAAATTTGTTCCGAAAGCGTAGGATCTTTTTGGATCTTTTCAAGAGCCCATAGAGAGAAGCGATGTAGCTTGAGAAGGTCGAGTGTCGTCCGTTCTTGCAAAAACTGCGTTTTTTACACTTTCAATTTAAGATCTCGATCTAAAATGCGTCAAGTCGTTCCATACGTCAGTCCGAGTTGCTGCGAACGGCGCCGAATTGACTCTCCATGGTCTTCGTGTACACTCTGAGCTAGGGCTGCATATTTTCTTTACTTCATTGGACATGGTTTATTCAGTCGAATATCATCCAATAATGAATGCTGGGTCTCAGGATGGGGGATTGTATTGCGAATAGTACGCTTAGTGGGCCCATTATGTTGACCATAAATTAAGCAAAGCGCTGGAAACACATTCTTTACAGAACGTGAGTTGTGTTCCGGCGTAAGTTTTTCCATAATGAAATTTCAAACAATACGAGTACTGAACAAAAATAACATGACAGCTTGACATGATTCAAGCGTAATCTGTCACTCGTTATTACTCGGCTCAACTTGAGAGTTTAGGACTATATTCTAGAGATGTTAAAGAGTTGAATAAGTCAATAAATTTCCTTTTTTACCGTGGAACCCATGTTTTTAATGGTTTTTCACCAAATTTTTATTTTTTATTTTTACGCGGTTTTATGGTGGAAAAGAAGTATGAGCCCTTAATTTTGGATTCATTTACTTCCTATTCGATTGTTCACGTTTTTCTCATATTTAAAAAAAATTGCGTAAACGGCTGGTTTCATCGAAAAGCCTAATGAGAAAAGTTGTAGGAAATTAAATTTCGAGCAAAAAAGATCTGAACACTCATGTCATGGGAGTGCTTTGTTTCAAAGGTATCAGCGATTAAATAAAAATATGTAAAATAAATATTAGTTCTAATGATATTTGTTTACTTTAAGCTTGATTCAATGATTTTATATTAACTTATTACTTCAGCTTATCAGTATTACTATTAAAAAATAGAAATTCAACACCAATTATTTGTGTAACGATTTTTTAACGACATAAAACAAAAAATGCATTAAAATTAAAGGCTTTAGATAATGATAATGTAAATAAAGAACAATGCAAACTGATAACTAGCGCCAGTTGAACTCTATTGGGGCTTGCGTTAATTAAAAAGCTCCTTCAAGGTCAAAAAGAATAGTAATTCGAGCAATGAAAGTAACTAACCTGAGGGCGCCGTATGTAAGACAATGGAAAAATTTTGTAATGTGATAGAAGACACAGACACAGATTGTTGCTCTTATTTTACAATAATTTTTACAGACTTGAAAAAAATTTATATAAAGTCATTGAATCAAGTTTTAGATAAACAAATTTCCCTAAACGTTTAATTTTTTATTTTTTTCATTAAATTGCATATATGCATGTATATCTCTGAAACAAAGCAATTTTATGACATGAGCGCGTGAAACTTTTTTGTTCGAAATTTCATTTCCTACAAATTTTCCTGTGAAAGTTTTAAAACCAGCCGTACACTAAATGTTTTCAAAAAAATTAAGGGCGCAAATAAAGTTTTTTTTTTTTCAAAAAACGAACAAAATGTTTGCGGATGCAAAAGAAATATAAAAAAAATTTAAATGAAACACCCTAATGCACATGCATATGTAAGCCACTTATTTAAAGTACATGCGATCAAATTGATCGAAGTCAAACTCCAGTGAAATAGTTTCTGCAGCAAATCCAAAGTCACATTGTTATCTTAAAGCATATTTTTTTATTATCATATATACATATAACTATTCTAAAAAATATTAACGCGGACACATGGCATGTCTGCCACCATCGATCGGCAGAGTTGCGCCCGTTATAAAACTCGAACTGTCACTGGCTAAGAAAATAATGGCATCAGCTACTTCCTTTGCAACGCCGACGCGACCCAAGGCATGCGTAGATTTTGCATGCTCCAATAATTTAACATATTCTGTTTCCGTCAAGCCCATACGCTTATGGAATTCTGTCACAATCGTACCAGGATTTACGGCATTCACACGTACATTATTCGGCGCCAGATCCAAGGCGATACATCTGGTGAATTGATCAAGTGCTGCTTTGGAAGTGCAATAGACCGAAGAAGTAGGGAACGAACGCAATCCTGCGACGCTGGAGACATTCACGATATTACCTTGGCTCTTCACGAGATGTGGTGCTGCGTACTTGGTGAGCAGGAAGACCGAACGCAAATTTGTATTCATGACACGATCAAATTGATCGACTTGAATATCCAAGATTGAACCCAATTCACCAAAACCGGCATTGTTCACCAACACATCCAACTGTCTGAACTTGTCAATTGTTGTTTTGATAATCTTCTCGGCGTCCGTTGTTACATCAGCGGTGATCAGTAGTAGTTCCGCTTTGCTGTTGGCTGCTTTACAGGCCGCCTCAGTAGACTTTAGATTTGCTTCATTTCGTCCTGTGATCACCACTTTGGAACCCTGCTTGGCAAATTCAACAGCTGCGGCGGCACCAATGCCGGAACTCGCTCCAGTTACAATAACAACTTTACCAGCTAAACTCATTGCGATCTAATCAAACTCACGACGTTGTAACAACTGGAGTGCTCTATCCAAATCGGCTATTTATATACACTCAAAGTGGCTTGCTATTTCACCACTAATAGGTATGCAATTCCATATTTTTTGCTCAATCATAAGATATACGAGTATCAAGTTTTTGGTCAGCTGCACTCTTTTGTCGAGTATATTCACATCCAGGAAAATCACGTAGCAACATATTTGTTTTAGTAAATTGTGAAATTAAAAATCAAATTTTTCTCTAACAACTCTCGTCTATAAACTGCTAATATAGCCTTATTAAAATCAACTGATGAACGCTTTGCCACTTGAAGTTACTCATTAAACGATTTGTCACTTTGCGCGCTTGATTTATACTTTTTAGTCGCCAAAAAAAGAGGCTATTAGCGAGAGATTAGAATTTGTATAACTCTCATGTTATTAGAAGTTGAGAGCGTAAATTAACATTTTGTTTAATCTGGCAACGATATAAAATGTTAACTTTTGAACTCTCGCACACTGGAATATGTTGGATATTCTTACATTGCTGTTAGCGCCAATAAAGCAAAAAAGATGTTAGCAACAGAGTAGAGTAGCAGAACATATGAAACGCTCTGTTAATTCTTCTTAAGCAAGACCAAGGTTATCGGTCCAGATCGATATACATACATGCGAAATATCCACTTAATTTCTTTAAAATAAGGGCTACTACCTTGATTGCTGCTTGGTTGTCGAGGTAGACGTTGACTCTGGACCTTGCTTGTACTCCAAACCGCGGCTTTCGCAATAGCAAAGACTTTAGGTTGAAATATACTGCATTGTCGGTAACTTAAAAGATTGCCTTATGCCTAACTCTGGACAGTATATTCCCTCACAAACTCCATTGTCCTTTTCCGTGCCATCCGTATAGATGTATTATAGCTAACATAACTTTACGCCAACCATCTTTTCCTATGTTCAATTTGAACCTTCTTTCCCAGTAGAAAAGTGGAATCTTATATTCGGTGTTTGGCCAACTGCCATTACCCGGCGAGATATGCGTGAAGCCTCTATACGTAAATCCTCCTGCAGTCAGTAGTCGTCCCGCCGATTATGCTGCGAAATTTTCAGCGAAAAGGTCTAGAGGTGGCAGGTTTAGTACCAGACGCCGTTGGAGTTTTTTTACTCAGCGTTGGTAGATTTCCGTATGCCTTTACACAATACTACTGCACCGTAAAGCAGTGTATTGGTCTTACAATAGCTGCAATAGCTAAAATAGTAGCACCAGTGCATGAGAGA
Source organism: Bactrocera tryoni (assembly GCF_016617805.1). Lineage (NCBI taxonomy): Eukaryota > Metazoa > Arthropoda > Insecta > Diptera > Tephritidae > Bactrocera > Bactrocera tryoni. Next base: position 19,950,938 of record NC_052502.1, read on the forward strand.
GTTCCAAGTTGTGCCGAGCATCTGCACATATTAGTACTCGTATGCGAAAAAAATGTATGACACTTTTACACACCCGCTCAATATTTATGTTATCAAGGAGCTCAAAACTATTAGATTATTAGTGGTGAAATAGCAAGCCACTTTGTATATAAAAAGCCAATTTAGACACAGCAGTTCAGTTGTTACAACGCAGTGACTTCGAATAGATCGCAATGAGTTTAGCTGGTAAAGTTGTTGTTGTAACCGGCGCAAGTTCCGGTATTGGTGCCGCCACAGCTGAGGCCTTTGCCAAGCAGGGTTCCAAAGTGGTGCTCACAGGACGAAATGAAGCAAATCTGAAGGCTACTGAGGCTGCCTGTAAAGCAGCCAACAGCAAAGTGGAACTACTACTCATCGTCGCCGATGTAACGACGGACGCCGAGAAGATTATCAAAACAACAATTGACAAGTTCGGACAGTTGGATGTGTTGGTGAATAATGCCGGCTATGGTGAAGGGGGTTCAATCTTGGATATTGAAGTCGATCAATTTGACCGTGTAATGAATACCAATTTGCGTTCGATCTTCCTGTTGACCAAATACGCCGCACCACATCTCGTGAAGAGCCAAGGTAATATCGTGAATGTCTCCAGCGGCGCAGGATTGCGTTCATACGCTGGTCTTTCGGCCTATTGCACATCCAAAGCGGCACTTGATCAATTCACCAGATGTATCGCCTTGGATTTGGCGCCGAAAAATGTGCGTGTGAACGGCGTAAATCCTGGAATGATTGTGACAAAATTCTATCAAGGTTTTGGCGTATCGGAAGCAGATTATGTTAAACATGTGGAGCATGCGAAGACTATGTATCCATTGGGTCGCGCCGGCGAACCCAAGGAAGTGGCCGATGTCATTATTTTCCTTGCCAGTGACAGTTCGAGCTTTATAACGGGCGCAAATCTTCTGATCGATGGTGGCAAACACACCACTTGCCCGATTTAATAATGTAATTTAGTTTGTTTAAACCTAATCATATTTATATAGTTATTGTAAATTAAAATATGCTTTAAAATAATTATGTGACTTTTGAATTGTTGAGGAAACTTATTTAGTGACTTTCATGTTAACAAAAATTTCTGAAAAGCCGGTTGTATTTTGTGTACTATTAACACATGAGGCCCATTTCAATGACCTAACATACTCTAAGGTGCAAAACGTTGAGCAGAGGATCAGCATCTAAGCACTGATCGACATATGTATATATGTATTCGACAAAAGTTTAGTTAGAAAAACGAAAATTTGTATATGAGATATGGGGGTAATATCGATCCCATTTTATCTATTTTTGTCAATACTACCTTCTACTATTATACCACATACTAATTAAATGTTCTCTGAGGTTCATTAAGGCACCATCACCAAACATATGGAGTAAGGTCAATCGGATATTATACGTTTGTTATAAGGGGCTAGGTCAAGTTTTCGCTCTATTTCAGCTATTTTAGGCGTGAGACACACCTTTATCAGTAAAACACGCTTCTTCATTTTCATTGAGTTAACTTACATATTGGCTGAAGTATGCGGCATAAAATCACCCGGAAGTTAGAAATCCTTTATATAACATAGGTATATGGGGGCTAAAGAAAGTTTTAACCCGGTTCAACCCATTTTTGACCTATGTAAGAAAAATATGATCTCTGAATTTCTATTAAATATTGCACATATGGATCGACATTTTCTTTCAAAAGTCAACTGTAGGTACCGGGGTTCACATATTCGATCCCTATGGGCTTGAAAAGTTTTCATTCGACTTGAACTATTTATGTTCATAAAGTACGGTCTTTTAGCAACAACTCATGTTGAACGACGCCTCTGCAATCGCAGAAACCTGTTAGCAAAATCTTCACATTCGACCTGGTTCAAGCGGCAGCTTCTAATGAGATGATTCAGCTTTGATTTCCATGTCATAACCATAAAACCATGATACGTCACCAATTAAGATTTTCTAGAGCAGTTTTGGATCAGCGTGAACTGAGTTCAACATATCTTAGCAAGATCAACGCTGTGCTGGTTTTGGTACCATAATCGAAGACCAATACGCTCCCAAGCAAAAGAGCTGTCAAAAATTAACTACAAATTCAAAAATGACCAACCTCGTCAGCATAAGTAACGGATATGAGTACAAATATAACAAAACAATCGAAAATCGAAAAACATACACAAAACTCTTACGTGCAGTTCTCTATTAAAACTACAAGTTAGATGGCTCTCAGAGCGAGAGAACGATGTTAAAGCCTGTGTGTTGATAATTTCACCGAAAAGCTTGAACAAATGTATACATACATACATATACTTACATACAAATAATTGTTTACATTTGGTATCAGATTGTGAGCGATGAGTTTTTGTTTGAGTAATCTTCTTTTAAAACCAACAGGTGGCAGAAAGTCAACCCCACGTCAAGAATATATCTTTATTAGGCGCTTAACAGGTATCATTTGAGTAAAATCAAAAGTCACATAATTATTTTAAAACATATTTTTTATTCTTATATACGAGTATTTATGTATTTGTTCTATGGTTTACTAACGCGGGCATATGACATGCCTGCCGGCGAAGTTGCGCCCGTTCTAAAGCTCGCACTGTCACTGGCTAAGAAAATAATGGCATCAGCCACTGCTTTGGGTTGGCCGACGCGACCCAATGCATGCGTAGACTTCGAGTGCTCCAAATATTTAGCATAATCTGCTTCCGCCATTCCTAAACGTCTATGGAATTCTGTCACAATCACACCGGGATTTATGGCATTCACACGCACATTTTTGGGGGCCAAATCCAAGACGATACATCTGGTGAATTGATCCAGTGCTGCTTTGGAGGTGCAATAGACCGAAGAAGTAGGGAACGAACGCAATCCTGCGACGCTCGAGACATTCACGATATTACCTTGGGTCTTCACGAGATGCGGTGCGGCATATTTCCTTAAAAGGAAGACCGCTCGCACATTGGTATCAAAAATTCTATCATATTGACCGACCTCAATATCGTCATCCAGTATTGAACCCACTTCACCAAAACCGGCACTATTCACCAACACATCCAACTGTCCAAATTTTTCAATTGCCGAGTTTATAATGTGCTCCGCATCAACCGTTACATCAACTATGATGGAAAGCACCTCGGCTTTGCTGTTGGCAGCTTTACAGACCTCTTCGGTAGCCTTCAGATTTGCTTGGTCTCGTCCTGTGAGCAGCAATTTGGAACCTTGTTTGGCAAAAGCCTCAGCACCAATGCCGGAACTTGCTCCGGTTACAATAACAACTTTACCAGCTAAACTCATTGCGACCGATTCAAACTAATGGCGTTGAACGGCCTTGGCCACAATACACTAATGCCAACGGTTTTTCCAAATTTCGAAACAGTTGTTAAAGTCAATTTCCGGAACAGCTTTCATTGCAAGTAGCGATTCATGATTAATGTCTTCAATTGACTCAAAACGATTTCCCTGGAGCGGTCGTTTGCTGAGTTTTCGGAAGTCACACGGAGCTAAGTGAGACGATAGTTGCGACACGATATTGGTACAAAATGTGGCGAAAACTCTCGAATAATTAATGCAGTATCTGACATTGCATTATCGTGGTCCAAAACTAAAAGTTTTCTGCACATAATTCCGGCCTATTTTTACAAATAGTTTCCTTGTTGACACTTAGGCCGGTCGGCAGGAATTCGGAGTTCACCACATCATAACTTTGTTTTTTGACATGGCTTTTTCGGCTTCGGCTTACCTTTGCCACGATATTCGGCGGATTGGTCGTCTGTTTCTGGTCATAAAAATATGTAGATACAAGAGTCATCGCTGGTAATAATACGTTTCACGACATCCTGGTAGCCGGAAAGCATTGTATCACAGACATTAATGCGACGCTGCTTTTCGAAAAAAATTGAGTGATTTTGGAACCAATCGAGCTTTCACTTTTCTTAAGCAAAAATGATCTTTATCCTGTCAGTAAAATCTCTGACTGTTCGACAAGTGGCTTCTCTTGGAATTCCGCGTGTTGATAAAATATTGCTTTTTGGAGGAAAAAGTCCAATGAAGCGAAAGCATGGGTTTGGGGTTGTTCAAGCGTAATAAACCCGAGTTTTTCGCTAATATGTGCTAATGAGTGAAATATGGCTCCATCATTTCACTCCGAAGTACAATTGACAGTGATCCGATATCGAAACAAATTTTGTACAAATATAGGAAATGTTTCCTAAATATAGTGTGGTCCAGCGCTGAAATATAGTATACTAACATCGGTCTAGATTTTCTTCTACGATTTGATAATTGACTTGACTTATGACTTGAAAAGCAAAGATCAGTGATCCCCATGGAAGCTGCCACTTGAGCCAAGACCGAAAAAGGTTAGTTCTTGTCAAATGATCGTAAGGCCAATAAAGAATATTATCTGCAAGTTCTGCGCAATTTGTGCTAAAGCAATTCGCCAGAAACGCTCAGATTTGTAGAAGAAACTTTGGCTTTTTTTGATAACGTCCTGTTCACACTCACATTAATGGTGCCGCAGCTACCGTGTTCTTCAGACTTGATCCGCTGTGACTTTTTTGTTCTCAAAAACTTAAGAGGTCATTGAAAGGACGTCGGGATGCCACGATTGAAAATGTAAATGAAAAGTAATTTTTTGGCGCTTTGAGAATTGGAAAAAAACGATGGCAGAAGTGCAATATATCTGGAGTGATCACTTTGAAGTGGACATTTTCTGAAGTAATACAAAATTCGCAATACTTTTTGATCTGACCTCGAACCAAATGCAGTGATTTTCAACTTTCCTATTTACGATAAAATTAAATATAGTGTGATTTAGCGTTGAAACTGAATGAAATCAGTCTAGATTTGTTTATGATTGGATAATGATTTCCAATTAACTGATTGACTTATTCTTCATAATCCCGTTATGTTATATATCCGAACATTTTATATTCTCACAATTAGTAAGGGCGGAAATATTTTCCGGTGTTTATAAATCCTAACCCTCAAAAATGTTGCCAAGTTTACTTATAAGTGAACTATGAGAGATATAGAGTTAAACTAAATCCTTGACGGCTTACAGAGAGTCAGAATGATTGCTTGGAGATGATTTACTAAAGTGAAAGTAACAAGTAGACGTCATTACCAAAATCTGACCAAACACTTGGAGAATTGCAATCTGAATAAAAATCAGTCACACACAAATATTAATTTATTATTACTATTTTTTCATAAATAACATTTCAATTGTCAATCATCGTGGACACATTAATTGTCTACCGCCATCGATCGGCAGATTTGCGCCCGTTATAAAGCTCGAACTGTCACTGGCTAAGAAAATAATGGCATCGGCCACTTCCTTTGCATCGCCGACGCGGCCCAGCGCATGTGTGGACTTCGAATGTTCCAAAAATTTAGCATATTGCTCCTCCGACATGCCCAAACGTTTATGAATATCTGTAATAACAACGCCGGGATTGACTGCGTTGACACGCACATTCATTGGTGCCAAGTCCAAGGCGATACATCTGGTGAATTGATCCACGGCAGCTTTGGAAGTGCAATAGACCGAGCCATTTGCAAATGAGCGCAATCCTGTAACGCTGGAAATATTCACAATATTTCCTTGGGTCTTCACGAGATGTGGTGCGGCATATTTAGTTAAAAGGAAGACGGCACGCACATTTGTATTGAAAATTCTATCAAATTGTTCGACGCCAACATCCAGTATTGAACCCTTTCCATCCACACCGGCATTATTCACCAACACATCCAGCTGTCCGAACTTGTCAATTGTCGAGTTTACTATGCGCTCCGCATCAACTGTGACATCAGCAATGATGGAGAACAGCTCGGCTTTGCTGTTGGCAGCTTTACAGGCCGCTTCAGTAGCCTTGAGATTTGCTTCATTTCGTCCTACGAGCACCACTTTGGAACCCTGTTTGGCAAAAGCCTCCGCCGTCGCAGCACCGATGCCCGAACTTGCGCCGGTTACAATCACAACTTTACCAGCTAAACTCATGACGATCTATTCGAACTCACTGTGTTAAATGAACTGAATTGATTGATTTATAAGTGAGAGCTTTTTAGTTTCCTATGTCACCTTCACCAATAACTCAATATGAATTGACTTTTTAATATATACTAAATACAAATATTATTGGATAAGATAATGAGAGAGTATCTATCGTCAACTAAAATTTAAAATAGCATAACATCACTTTTCACAAGCTCGCAGGAGAGTGAAGAAACGAAGTAAAAAGTCATTGAAACCAAATCTAAACTTTGGTTATAACTTGGCTATATGTGATATCCGAAACTTAAAATTTTGTTCATATTTGTATGCTGTATTGAATCATAATTAATAAATAATCAATTTTGGATGTTTTGTTGATATGTTGTTTTGCTTTTCAGCTGACGCTATGAACACTCGAGTGTCTTTGATACTTTAAAACTAAAATGTTTTACTTGGTACTTTGGATGGATAGAGATATTTATCTATCTTTCGTGTCACCTTGTTTGTCCGCTATAAACTCCTAAATAAAATAAAAAAATATGGGAATGACGGAAGTGCTGAAAACACACAAATTCTCCCTCGAAGCGTAGCAGAGAACCGTGCAAGATTTGGACCTCAGCGATAAACTTAACGCGTGTGCTATACTTCAGAAGGTTAGCAACGGAGAAGCATGGCCGGGTCTTTTAGAATACGCATACAGTATTGGGCAAAACTAAAGCAATCACCTAGATTTGCAATCTATTTTAGTAAATAATAAGCAAATAATAAGGTATATTCAGGTTTGAATGAATAACTTTATATGTTATGAACCAAGGCGCGTTTGTAATTAATCTTAGAGTTTTCGATTGGTATCTTTGTAGAATTTATTTTTTAGTTTGAAATGAAAATTTCTTCATTCAAGTATGTGCTATTGTAGGTTTTAGGTTAGGTTAGATTACATTGGCTGGCTGTTATGCTATACATACATAGACCTACAGGTCTTTTATAATACCAGATGGAGATTCATTATTAATACTAACTGAAGTTTAAGTCGAGAAGGACGTCAACGCTTTTTGCAAAATCTAATATCTAGTTCTGAATCTGATACTTCATATAGTCTCTTGAACTGGGAAGCTCTTACATATCGAAGCAAAGTTCTAGATAGCGTCGGATAGAGGAGGTTTTGTAGCGTTTCTCGCATGTCTATTTCCAATAAGTTGTGTCTTGTGATTATGCCAACAACGATGCTCCAGTGTTTTCGAGCCCGCGTAAGTAGAAAGCTTGAGTGTTTTGATTCCGTTCACTTACACATGATCTGAGTTATACTACATGTACATAAACCATTCCATCTCTCCCTGTTCCGTCTATCAGTCCATTCGAAAATTTCATTGTGAATCGTTTTGAAGTGAACGTGCCTTGTGGGTTGGAATCCTGTATATATGTATGTAGCCGCTTTTTGGCAACTTCTACCTACGTCTAAGGACATTCTCTGACACAATGCGATGTGAGATTATTGCTTTAATTGCCGCTTAACTAGCGACGTATATATTGATCCTCTTTATGTCGTTAGCTGGGTTGTTAGCTGTTTCAGCAGCTTTCCTGATCTCAAAGACTTCTGCTGTATTCCTGCAGCTAGAAAGGTCGAACGATATCTAGCTCTGTGCAATATTATACAATTTAAAAATAAGTGAAATTTAAATTCAATATGAATGAAATTTCACGTCTCAGAAATCGAACTACTAAATACAGCACCATTGAAGACATCAGGACAAAACTTGGTAAAATTGGTGCATACAAAATAAGCCCCAACAAGTCGAAGTCGGATCATAAATTTTCAAGCCACAAATACCGAATACGTAGACAAGTAGTTGAATTTTTACCGAAAATATTGGTAAATACTCAATAAAAGAATTTCAAACGTCGGTTGGCTTTATAAAGTCTATATTGGTCAAAATTCTTACGTACATTTAAGGAAAATTAGATGCATTAGATATAATAATGGAACACCAAGATATTGTGAACCCGATTCCCCAATCGATGACGATGAAGCGGACGTTCCATTGCCCGACCATGAAGAAGTTCGAATAGCAAATACCCGTCTGAAGAACAACAAAGCAGCGGTGACCGATGGATTGCTGGCCGAGCTATTGAAATACGACGGTGAAGAATAAGGAGCATACATCAGCTTCTTTGTAAAATATGGTCGAACGAAAGCATGCCCAACGATTGAAATTTCAGTGTGCTTTGCCCAATCTACAAAACGGAAGATACCACAATCTGCGCCAACTACAGTGGGATATGCCTCCTCAATATCGCATATAAGGTTCTATTAAATTGCCCGACCAAGAAGAAGTTAAACGTATTGAGTGAAAGATTAAAGCCCACCGTCAACAAACTGATTGGACCTTATCAGTGTGGCCTTAGACCTGGCAAATCAACAACCGACCAGATATTCACCCTGCGCCAAATCTTGGAAAAGACCCGTGAAAAGAGAATCGACACACAGCAACTCTTCGTCGATTTCAAAACTGCTTCTGACAGCAGAACAACGTCAGCCTCGAAATCCAACGTAGAATAACTCTTGCCTAAATTCTAGAAATCTAAATTCTACAAGTCACTTATCATCACCGTCCTGTTATATGGTGCAGAGGCAAGGACGATGACAACATCTAATGAGTAGACTTTACGAATTTTCGAGAGAAAGGTTCTGCGGAAGATTTATGGTCCTTTTTCCACAATAGCGAACACCCCAGGCGATGGAACGATGAGTTGTACTTAAGGCGAGTTCTAGATAGTGCTGGACATACGCATAGGAGGCATTCCAGCGGATCTCACATGCCAACTTCTCTGCGCTTTCTGCATTATCGTCATTACATATGCCCATCCGGCTCGCAGGTGATGCCAGTAGGTTGTGATATGTCAACATGTCAACAGTCGTTCGGTAGTCCTTTCAAAACGAAATGAGTAGAAAGCATGCGAGTTTTCCTAAGGCGCTCTTGCACATGATCTTCGTGATCCTGCATGTACCTCTTCTTTTAGAAGAAACATAATTTAATATATCTTTTAAGTGGAAAATTTAAAATTTTAAGGAATCGTTTGAAATAATATCTATCAAATAATATTTACAGTCAGAAGTTAGTAGTGAAATTATAGAAACTGATATCACTTTCAATTCAAAACAACACATTAATTTTTTTATATATATAATATTTAAATTTTAAATTAACGCGGACACAGTAATCGTCTACCACCATCGACCGACAGATTTGCGCCCGTTATGAAGCTCGAACTGTCACTGGCTAAGAAAGTAATGGCATCGGCCACTTCCTTTGCATCGCCGACGCGACCGATTGGATGTGTAGTCTTACAATGCTCCAAAAATTTAGCATATTGCTCCTCCGACACACCTAAATTCTTTTGAATATCGGTAACAATTACGCCGGGATTGATAGCGTTGACTCGCACATTCATCGGTGCCAAATCCAAGGCGATACATCTGGTGAATTGATCCAGTGCCGCTTTGGAGGTACAGTATACTGATTTACTTGCAAGTGAACGCAATCCTGCGACACTGGAAATATTCACGATATTTCCTTGGGTCTTCACAAGATGTGGTGCGGCATATTTCGTTAACAGGAAGACCGCTCGCAAATTGGTAGCGAAAACTCTATCAAATTGTTCGACATCAATTTCCAAGATTGAGCCGTTTGCTTCCACACCGGCATTATTCACCAACACATCCAACTGTCCGAACTTTTCAATTGTCGAGTTTATAATGCGTTCCGCATCAACTGTGACATCAGCAACGATGGAGAGCAGCTCGGTTTTGCTGTTGGCAGCTTTGCAGGCCGCTTCGGTAGCCTTCAGATTTGCTTCATTTCGTCCTACGAGCACTACTTTGGAGCCCTGCTGCGCAAAGGCCAGCGCTGCGGCGGCACCAATGCCCGAACTTGCGCCGGTTACAATCACAACTTTACCAGCTAAACTCATGGCGATCGATTCGAACTTACTGTGCTAAAAGAACTGAGTTGATTGACTTATAAGTAAGAGCATTTTAGTTTCCAATGTGACCTTCGCCAATAACTCAATATCAATTGACTTAAATTTATATATAAATATAAATATTATTGGATAAGATAATGAGAGATTATCGATTGTCAACTAAAATTCAAAATAACGTATCATCACTCTTCATAAGTTCACAGAAGAGTGAAAAAAAATATAAAATAGAGCTAAGTCATATTGAATGAAAACTTGAGGATTGGTTATAACTTGGTTATATGTATACATACATATGTTACCCGAAACTTAAAATTTTATACATATAGTATGTATTTGTATGTAATATGTTGCAACTAATTATAATCAATAAAAAAATCAATTTTATATGTTGTTTTGTGTTTTAGCTGTCGATATGAACTCGAGTATCTTGTTTTTACTTTTCACTGTGTTTTTAAAAACTGCGTGCCACCTAGATTGACCGCAATAAATTTCCCAACAAAATAAAAATGAGAAAAAATAGTAATTTCGGTTGCACTGAGGCAATAATACCCTTTGCAAAAAAAATTTCAACACAAGAAATTGATTTTGATATGTCAGTTTGTATGATAGCAATAGGTTATAATGGTTCAATCTAAAAAATTTTATCGGAAATTGTACCGTTGCCATGGATAATAATTCGTGCCAAATTTCGTTAAGATATCTCATTATACATACATATATGGGTTTTCCATACAAGGGCTGTATTTTCAGCGTCATAACTAAAGAATTATGGCCAACATATGACAATAAAAGAACCAATGACTTATTAAATAGGTCAAGAAAAAGTATTTACAGAATAACAGCTACTACAACAGGGCACTGGCCATTTGGGGAACATGCGTTCAAAATGGGCATGCCCTACAACGACATCTGCCGTGGCTGCGGAGTAGCAGGGAACAAGGAAACAATCTTCCACTTTCTCTGCGAATGCTCAGCTCTAGCACAGATCCGACACAAAGCACTCGGAACCCACCAAGCACCAAACCTTGAATGGATTTCCACCAAAAGCATATCGGACATAAGTAGTTTCATCGAAACCTCAAAATGGTTTGAGAGAGAAAGTGAAACGTAATAGCAGATACAGGAGGTTCTACGAATAGTGTATCAAAATGGCACATCAAGTGCTAGTTGAGCCCTATAGGGCTCCACTCCTACCTACCTACCTACACTGAGATAATTTCATCTATCTTGGAACCAGAATCAACACCAACAACAACGCCAGCCTGGATATACAACGCTGAATATCTCTTGCCAACAGATGCTACTTCGGACTGAATAGGCAATTGAGGAGTAAAGTTCACTTTCAACGCACAAAGAGCAAACTCCACAAGTCAATCAACATCCCTGTCCTGCTATATGGTACAGAGGCATGGACGATAACAACTGATGAGTCAAAGTTGCGAGTTTTCGAGAGAAAAGTTCTGCGAAAGATTTATGGTCCTTTGCGCGTTGGCCACGGCGAATATCGCAATCGACGGAAATATGAGCTGTATAAGATATTGTTCAGCAAATTAAGAAACAGCGGCCACGTTAGTTAGGCCATGTCGTCCGAATGGACGAAAACACTCCAGCTCTGAAAGTATTCGATGCAGTACCCGCCGGGGGAAGCAGAGGAGGTGAAAGACCTCCACTCTGTTGGAAATACCTGGCTACACTTGGAATCTCCAATTGGCCCCAAACAGCGAAAAGGAAGAACAACTGGAGCGCTGTTGTAAATTCGGCTATAACCGCGTAAGCGATGTCTACGCCAATAAAAGAGATAATATTGGATACATATAATATTGTTTAAGGCCCAAAATGTGTGTAATCGATCAACGAATTACCTGTCCACCATAGGCAATATTCTTAGAAGAGTCTTAGGTTATACTGGCCGCCTGTCACGCCATACATAGACCCACTAGTCCTTAGTTATTCCAGCTGGAGGTTCAATTTAGTTTGAGTTGAAGTATTCGTCATACAGACCGTCAATGCTTTTTGCGAACTTTAAGACCGACATAAACAGTTTCATACTTCATCTGGATTCTTGAAGGCCGAGGCTCATAGATGCTTAAGGCGTGTTCTAGATTGTGCTGAAGATAGACATAGGAGGTATTCCAGCGTCTCTCATGCCAACTTTTCTGCACTTTTTGATATTGTCATTACTTAAGTCAGTTGATATCAGTAGGTTGTGACCAGTCAAGTGGCCAACTACCGTCCGTCCTGCAGTCCTTTCAAAACGTCATGAGTAAAAAGTATGGAAGTTTTTCTAAGGTGCTTTATCAAATAATATTTCAAGTCAGAAGTTAGTAGTGAAAGTACAGAGTGTGAGAGACATCTATGATATAACCAGCCAAAGTGGGTTTTCACTTTCATTAATTTTTTATTAAATTTGTTTATATGTATAAATAACATTTAAGTTGTAAATCAACGCGGACACAGTAATCGTCTACCACCATCGACCGACAGATTTGCACCCGTTATAAAACTCGAACTGTCACTAGCTAAGAAAATAATGGCATCGGCCACTTCCTTTGCATCGCCGACGCGACCGATTGGATGTGTAGTCTTACAATGCTCCAAAAATGTAGCATATTGCTCATCCGACATGCCTAAACGCTTATGAATATCTGTAACGACTACACCGGGATTGATAGCGTTGACACGCACATTCATCGGTGCCAAATCCAAGGCGATACATCTGGTGAATTGATCCAGTGCCGCTTTGGAGGTGCAGTATACTGATTTACTTGCAAGTGAACGCAATCCTGCGACACTGGAAATATTCACAATATTTCCTTTGGACTTCACAAGATGTGGTGCGGCATATTTCGTTAAAAGGAAGACCGCTCGCAAATTGGTAGCGAAAACTCTATCAAATTGTTCGACGTCAATTTCTAGTATTGAACCGTTTGCATCTACACCGGCATTATTCACCAACACATCCAACCGTCCGAATTTTTCAATTGTCGAGTTTATAATGCGTTCCGCATCAACTGTGACGTCAGCAACGATGGAGAGCAGCTCAGCTTGGCTGTTGGCAGCCTTACAAGTCGCTTCGGTAGTCTTCAGATTTGCTTCATTTCGTCCTGTGAGCACTACTTTGGAACCCTGCTGGGCAAAGGCTAGCGCTGCGGCGGCACCGATGCCTGAACTTGCTCCGGTTACAATCACAACTTTACCAACTAAACTCATGGCGGCCTGTTCGGATTCACTGTTCTTAACAAACTGAGTTGATTGACTCAGAAGTAAGAGCATTTTAGTTTCGTATGTCACCTTCACCGATAACACAAAATCATTGCCATATAAATATGTAGATACAAATATTATTGGATAAGATAATGAGAGAGTGTGACGCAATTAATCAAACAAAAAAATTCAATTTTGGATGTTTTGTTGATATGTTGTTTTGTATTCTAGCTGTCGATATGAACTCGAGTGTCTTATGGTACTTTCCAACTAAAATGTTTTTACTTTTTACTGTGTTTGTAAAAACTGCGTGCCTCCTACGTTGTCCGCGATAAACTCCCTAACAAAATAAAAACAAGAAAAAATGAAAATTTCGGTTGCACTGAGGCTATTATACCCTACACAAAAAATGTTTCAATACAAGAATTTGATTTTGATATATCAGTTTGTATGACAGCCATATGTTATAATGGTCCAATCAGAAAAATTTTGTATCAGTGATTATTGATAATGATAATAATTCATGTCAAATGACGACAAGGGAATCGTAAAAATCGTACGAAAATGAGCGACGCGGTTTTTTGCTATTTCTTTGTTTACTTTGTGTTTATTTGTTTTACTTTGATTTTATTTTTGTTTTACTTTATTATTTTAATCCTTAGATTGATTTGTAAGAATTTGTAGCTTATCACTCGCTTTCAATGGTTGATGAGAATTTGTTGCCACATGATTCGGATATTGACTCCACTGATTTTTAAATTAATATTGGACTTGACGATGAGGAAGTTTGGGACAAAAACCAGGCAACTGCAAGTTTATCAACCACAGCAGAACTTTGAGAATCAGACGTCAGTTGGACTGAATTTACGTCGCGCCAGAAGGCATTCACTTTCACCGACAGATCAGGCCTTCAACAAAATATTAAAACAGATGTTCCTTGTTTGGAGGCATTTCTTCTAATTGTAGACAACGAATTTATTAATTTAATTGTCGCAGAAACAAATAAGTAGAATTTTTAAATCAATCCTCCTTAACCAGATCTTCGCGAAAAAAAAATAGGTACCGACAACAAACTTAGAAATGAAGAAGACCGACTCTTTTTGTGGATGGGTTTGGTTAGAGACGGATCTAACAGAGTTTATTGGTCTTGTTGCACAACTTTTCAATTGTGGGAAAAACAATGTCGCGAAATCGTTTTCAATTGTTGCTCAGTATCATGCACTTCTCAGACAATAATTCCATTTTGTCAGGCGATCGACTTGGTAAAATACAACCCCTATTGGACAAGCTCCAAAAGCGATTTCAAAGAGTTTACGCACAAGGTGAAAATATAGTAATCGTGCGGATACTTATTCCATGGAGGGGCAGAATAAATTTCCGACAATTATTCCAAACAAGGCTCATCCCTATGGTCCAAAGCTTTTTAAACTTTGTTCCACTGAAGGATTTACCTGGTGAAAAAAAATATATTCTGGCAAGTCATCAACTGGATTGAGAGAAATCGGTTTAGCCAAAAATATATGCGAAGATCTAAGCGATAAATTGAAAGTAGAAGGTCGAAGATTATACATAACATTATATGTAGACAACACTTACATACATCAGCTATGAACTGGCTCGCTCAATACTAAATCAAAGAAGGCCTGTTGTCGACATTCTTCGTGCAATCAAGAAATATTTCCCAAAGGAAGTAATGACTGCTATAATAAAAACGCGCGGAATAGTGGCCATAGAAGAAGGCAATGGTATAGCTGTGTTAAGTTGGAAATACCAATGTGATGTCAGAATGCCTTCTACGAAACATGCTCCAGTGATGATATCCACTACGAACGAACAAACTGATCCTGATGAGACATCAATTAGTCGACGATCGAGATCTACAAGACGAGCCAAGGAAAAACCGTTGGCTGTATAATAATACTATAATAAGGAAAATCGGGCATTGATCTATCCGACTAAATGCCGTCATATGCTAATACCCTCGCAAAGGTTCGAAATGGTATAGAAAATTGGGAATTGAACTTTTACTTCATTTACTTTTCAATAGTAAATGCCTACATTGTTTATAAGGAAGAGCTACCCATAAGAGCATAAACATTCGCTCATTCCGCGAACCAAATTTTTCTGCAAATATCAATATACGCTGAAAACATAAAAACTTTCAAATAATGTCACACGAACACGTACGACAAGGTAGAATGCGAAACATTCCCTGTCGTACACTTTCGTGCGACGTGGCTCCTACGAAGTATTAGGATATATACTCAATGTGTACATACATACAGACAATCAGACAGACCTACATGGCTAAATCAACCCAGCTCATCATGCTGGCCTTATATATGTACATATGCATGTATGTATGTATGTATGTATATGTTTTTTGAAATAGTCTCCGAAGATTCCTTCGGGGTGTTAAAAATGTAATATACACTTTTCAGGGTATGGAAATATTACACAAAAATAAGAAAAAACTTTAACTTTGGCTGCAACGGAACTAATATACCCTTCACAGGTGCACTTATTTTAGTAACTATGTGTCCAGTTTGCATGGAAGCTATATGCTACAGTAATCTGATCTGAACAATTTTGTCAGAGATTGTGTTATTACCTTAAGCAGTAATCCATGTCAAATTTCGTGAAGATATCACGTAAAATGCGAAAGTATCTCATACAAGCCCTTGATTCCGATCGTTCGGTTTGTATGGAAGTTATATGCTATAGTGAGCCGATCTAAACAATTTCTCCCGATATTACATTATTTCTATGAACAATAACTCATACCAAATTTCGTGAAGATATATCGTCAAATGAGGAAGTTTCCCATGCAAGCACTAGATTCCGATCGATCAGTTTGTATAGCAGCTATATGTTGTTATAAATGAGCAGCTTCTTGAAGAGAAAATAACGTTTACAAAATTTCAAAACGATATCTTAAAAACTGAGGGATTAGTTCGTATATGTATATACAGACGGACAGACAGACAGACAGACGAACATAACTAAATCGACTTAGTTCAACGTACTGATCATTTATATATGTACATACATATATACTTTATAGGGCCTGAGACGCTCCCTTCTGAGTGTTACAAACTTCGTTACAAACTTAATACACTCTGTTCAGGGTTTGAAAATTTCCTAGAAAGCCTTGTACAGAACAATGCATGGTTTGGACGGCAACGATAAACGTTTCTATGGTGTTGTCTTACTACGTTACCCTTCAAAAGGTTAGCAACAACAACGCGTGACCGGATCTTTTACTATATGCATACAGCATTTAGCAAAACTATAGCACCCCTATAGTACCTATAAATGCCATGGAGACGATCAAATAATTGCATCAAACACATTATGTGTGTTGGTGTCGTCGGCTACACGTACGGTACACCCAAATTGTTGTCGGCTCTGTTTGATGAAAATCAAAAATTTTTCATTATAAAAGAATTGAAGCTTTTTAAAACAAAAAAAAATCGGAAATAACAATTTTTTACATATTATTCTATTATGTTCAACATGTTGCAAGTGTATAAAAATGTCAACACGTTTAACCCAACAGCTGACGAATATAAACACGATTAAAAATAATTAGAAATACAACATTTCCAAATTTATTAATTGTCATAAATAACATTTAATTTCGATTAACGTGGACACATTGCGTGTTTGCCACCATCGATCGGCAGAGTAGCGCCCGTTATAAAGCTTGCGCTGTCACTAGCAAGGAAAATAATGGCATCAGCAACCTCCTTTGCATAGCCGACGCGACCCAAGGCATGTGTGGACTTTGAATGCTCCAAAAATTTAGCATATTCTGTTTCCGACAAGCCTGAGCGCCTATGAATATCTGTAATAATTACGCCGGGATTGACAGCGTTGACACGCACATTCTTCGGTGCCAAATCCAAGGCGATACATCTGGTGAATTGATCCACGGCAGCTTTGGAAGTGCAGTAGACCGCACTACCTGCAAATACACGCATTCCTGCGACGCTGGAGACATTCACGATATTACCTTGGGTCTTCACGAGATGTGGTGCGGCGAACTTAGTTAGAAGGAAGACCGAACGCAAGTTAATATTTATAAGGCGATCAAACTGCTCGACTTCAATATCTAAGATTGAAGCTCTTTCACCCACACCGGCATTATTCACCAATACATCCAACTGTCCGAATTTTTCAATTGTCGAGCTTATAATGCGCTCCGCATCAACTGTGACATCAGCAATGATGGAGAGCAGTTCGGCTTTGCTGTTGACAGCTTTGCAAGCAACTTCGGTAGCTTTTAAATTTGCTAAATTTCGTCCTACGAGCACCACTTTGGAACTCTCTTTGGCAAAAGACTCTGCCGTTGCAGCACCGATGCCCGAACTAGCTCCAGTTACAATTACAACTCTGCCTACTAAACTCATGGTGATCTATTCGAACTCACTGTATTAAATGAACTGAGTTGGTTGCTTGTAAGTAGTAGCTTTCTAGTTTTCTATTGCACCTACTATCTACTAGAGAGAATATACTTGAGTGTCTTACTATAGTTTAAGACTCAAATGTATTTATATTTTATTACTGAAATTTGTTAAGCCTTAGAAGATACGTATATACGTATTATCTATATACACATTATCTTTAGTAAATGACTTAAGAAACGCACTTAATACTTGCATACTTATTTATCAAATATACCGTTAACGTGGACAAAGCGCATGTTTGCCTCCATCGACAGGTAAAGTTGCACCCGTTATAAAGCTTGAACTGTCACTAGCTAAGAAAACGATAGCGTCCGCCACTTCTTTTGTTGTACCCACACGTCCTAGCGCATGACTCTCCTTGCATTTTTCCAAATAGTTTGCGTATTCCTCCATCGTCATACCGTTACGAATTTGAATTTCTGTTGCGATGACTCCGGGATTGACAGCGTTGACACGCACATTCATCGGTGCCAAATCCAAAGCGATACATCTGGTGAATTGATCAAGTGCTGCTTTGGAGGTACAATAGCTAGACACATCGGCAAATGAGCGCAATCCTGCGACACTGGACACATTCACGATATTTCCTTGGGTTTTCACAAGATGTGGGGCGGCATATTTAGTCAAAAGGAACACCGAACGTAAATTCGTATTCAATATTCTATCAAATTGATCTACGTCAATATTCAGTATGTTGCCTACGTCAAAAATGCCAGCATTATTGACTAAAACATCCAATTGTCCGAATTTCTGTATTGTTGAATTTATAATATATTCCGCCTTCGTGGTTACATCAGCAGTGATAAGCAATTGATCGGACTCCTTATTGGCTAATTTGCAGGCATCTGCAGTAGAGCGTAACTTTGCTTCATTGCGTCCGACGAGAACGACTTTGGCACCTAGTTTGGCAAAAGCCTCCGCTGTTGTAGCACCAATTCCTGTACTAGCACCGGTCACAATCACAACTTTGCCAACAAAACTCATTTTGATCAATTCAAGCCAACAGCGAAAACTAAACTGAGTTAATGGCTTGACCGGTAAGGTTATAAATAGGCCATATTTTTTAATAAACAATTGTGTTAGAAGCGATAATAATATCTAACAAGATAAAAACGTCAACTCCAATATTACCCTTCACAAATAAAAAAATATTCCATACAAATTTTGAGTTTGTATGGCAAAAATATGTTATAGTGGTCAGATATCGGCGGTTCCGATATTGGTGTTTATAAATACAGACGAACGGACAGACAGACGGACATAGCAAGGTGACTCGTTAAGCTGACCATTTATATATATGTACATACATATGTATATTTACTTAATAGAGTCTCAACATTTCCTTCTTGGTGTTACAAACTTTGTACACACTGTTCAGGGTATAAAAACTTAATTTGCATTTTTATATGAAACGAAATCTATAAATTTTTTGATAAGATATTGGTTAAGAATTATACACACTTATGTGTTTAAGTTGATTATATATTAATTTAAAAATAAACAATCGTTTAATGCACATTCTCGGAAATATAGTGAATTTGTTGTACTAATTTTAACGCGGGCACATAGCATGTCTACCACCATCTATGGGCAATATAGCGCCAGTAATAAAGCTAGCAGCATCACTGGCTAAGAAAGCAATAGATTCGGCTACTTCGATTGGTTTACCTACACGCCCTAATGCATGTGTTTCCTTGGCATGTTCCAAATGCTTGGCATAGGCTTCCTCCGACATGCCACCGCGACGATGTATGTCCGTAACAATCAAACCAGGATTTACGGAATTTACACGCACATTTTTCGATGCCAAGTCCAGTGCTATACACTTCGTAAACTGATCTAGACCGGCTTTGGAAACACAATAGCTGGAGCCGTTCGGAAATGCACGTGTGCCGGCCAAGCTGGAAACATTTACAATGTTACCTTGGCTTTGCACTAAATGGGGTGCTGCCAATTTGGTTAATATAAATACAGCACGTAGATTTGTATTTAGTATTTGATCGAATTGCTCTACATCGATGTCTAGTATGTTGCCGCCGGCTAAAATGCCAGCATTATTCACTAATATATCTAATTTGCCAAATTTCGCTATAGTTTCATTGATAATACGCTCAGCATCAATTGTTATATCCGCTTTGATTGTTAATAATTCAGCCTTCTCGTTTGCTGCTTTGCATGCTGATTCAGTTGCTTTCAGATTGGATTCATTACGTCCGACGAGCACTACTTTAGCATTCAGTTTTGCAAAGAGTTCTGCAGTGGCGGCACCAATGCCCGAACTTGCGCCAGTGACAATGACTACTTTACCGGCAAAATCCATGCTGAACTTATCTGAAAAAATTATAATTACATAAATATCATAGATAATTTGGATGATATATCAACCACTTACCTCTTACTTGATTCCTTTCTAAAAATCACAAAAAACACAAGTCACTATCAATATTATTACAGCACACACTCAGTTTACTTCTTTTGGAGATTGATAAGTAGTGCATAGCGCTACCAGATAGTTATTTTATAGACTATGTTTGGATTTTTTTAAGAAAACAGTTGTATTATACATTTTATAAATATACATATACCATGTACAAATGACCCATACTTTGTATGTACGTATGTATATACATAAATAATTTAATTTTTAATATATATTTGGAGATAAATAAACAAAATATATAATTGGCTGTTATTTGGTGAAAATTTAGAAGCAGAAGAAATTTAAAACTATGAAAGACTGAGATGATGGTGGAAAAAATGTTAATAGAATAGATGGCAAAAGTTTTTCCAGATGCAGTCGCTTCTCACATCCATTCTATATGTATGTGTTAGTATATACCAAGGTATACTTATAAAATTTGTTGTGCAAAATTACATAAAAGAATAGATCAGTGCCAAAGGAAAATAGAACTCAAGCTTCACCTACTGCCAATCCAATTATAAAGGAATAATAAAAAGAATAAGTTGCTAGATAATATACATACTTATGTATGTATATGACAAAAAATTGTTTAAATATGTAATTAGACATTTGGAAGTTAGAACTACAAACATATATTGAGTGACCATGTCCTTATCCCATCAGCTTCATCTGTTACAGTCATTGTAAATTTAATGCGAGCAGCCTTAAGTAGTAGGTATGTTTGTAGTTGTATGAAATATACGTTTAGAAACTTTGCGAAAAAACTTACCTTACTGGAAGCATCAATAATAAAGCTTAATAACATACATATCTTTCATCCGTTGCATATTAGGTTATAAGATTGCCTACAGGTTCGGGTTTCCGTTCTCCGCCAGGTACAGAATTGCTTTAGGGCAAGCAAATACATACTATATTCATATTCAAAAGCTCACTAACTTACACATTTTCACATAGTACACTAATATACATATTACCACTTAAGACACCATTTAAAATAACTTCACTTATAATTATAATTAATTTGAAATTCCAATTTGAACTGTGCTAACCTTCCACTTTTAATTCTAGCAAATTCTTTTATGCACCTTTTTAAACAGTATTTCGAAATATCCTTGAATTGACATTTATAACCTTGCCACATATTTTTTTACTAGTACTAAAATATATTAAAAGTACATTAAATTGCAACAAAAATTATAGTAAAAATAAAACTTGCTTTCAGAAAAATTGAGCAAATATAACACTTTATTGTAATATACTGTAAATTATGCGTAAAAAACTAAATTGTTGTAGTAAAATGGAATATTGCGGAAACGTTTTTCTATTAATAAGGCATCACCACTGACTTGGTAATCCTATAATTTTCTATTCGTTAATTTACATTTCTCTTACATCCTTTTTTGCCGCTTATATTTGACAGTTGCTTTTAGTTTCCCGCTTCCGGTTGGCTTCAGTAGTTTTCGGTTCCGTAAGAGTGTTCTTCATTGGTGTAAATGTTAGCGTTTTTAATTAAAATGTAACAAAAAGTTTTAAAAAGTATAAAATTTCAAAAGTGGCTCTTAGATTTGTGCTTCCTAAGTAGTTTTCCTATATTTGTGATGGTAGTTTAGTTAGGGAAAGAAAATGTGCAAATTTAGTATTCTAACGCGTACTCGAAATGTTCAGTTAATGCTTTAAATGTGAAGCTCTTACTTACAAGGCGTTAAAATTAGTGAATTTCGAAAGCAAACTCTTGCGTTATCAAGGTATGCTCTACTATATATTCTAACATTTCAACAACCTGAGTTTTTTATTATTTCTTTGCAGGTAAAATTTACATTTAACGTGTACAAGTTCATATGAGGCTATCATTTTTCTTATTACACAATTTTATGATAATTTCATTACAACACCACTCTTAACCATATATCGGTATTTAAAAAAACCGGTAAATATTTAAATAATAATATATTAATAATTAACAACACTGCAACTACTGACGACGATCGATTCATATTATTCTTCATTTGCGTTTACTTAAGTGGGTTGGCCTCATTAATGTAGTGACAGAAAACGATTCTCAAATAACTTTTAGGAATAATACCGAGTTGTTGTTGTAGCGAGTTGACACTCATTGACCGCATAAAAATTCCGGGTCCGTTCCGGTTATGTAGACCCGACTGTAATACTAAGTCGACAGCCGCAGTTTAATGAAAATCCGCATACGTTACGGTTATGTAGATCTAACTGTCGTTGGAAAAAGTCAATATCAAAAAGGTTTCAATAATTTCCGTTATGTTATTTCCTGTTCAAAAACTTATACCAATTCAGTTCAACCGTCTGGTTTGTGTTAAATAAATATTATAAATTAATTTTGAAGAAGATTTCTATAGAAACGATAACATTTTAAGTTCATTCCATTGACTAGACTGTGCTGGATGTGATTTAAGACTGTAATCATTTCAATACAATTGATAGCACTCTGAGACATGCATGTAATGAGTGGCGTGACGATACTAATCACCTCCTCCAATGCCCTTTGAAGCCAACTGACTGAAATCCATTTTCTCTTTAGTACGAACCCGGCGACACTCGTTTCCTGGGCCTTAAGTAACATCAATGACAGGTAACATTTTACTTTCCACCAAGCAGGGTATAGATACTCGTTAAGCAACAACAACAACAACAACATGAATGGAAATGGCTAATTTTTGTCGCAGTTTAAAAATACTTGAAATATCCAAAGCGTCTGTCTATGTCAAAATTAAAAAAGCTTTTAGACTGCAAGTCGTGGAAACGTTTATGATATAGTTCGGAGGTGGTTGGCTGTAAATAGATGTTCATTACAAAGATTTTTCATTCAACTAATACTATTCTATATTGGTTGCCGCACCCTAATAAGAACCTTAGGCTAACCAAATCGGTTTTACATTCCAATTTAATTTCGTTAATTCCTCGCGTCACATGCATTATATTTGTGCAACTGGGTTCGTCAACACTTCCGTGTGTGATTTCTAGTTTATTCCTCCTTCATATTTTGCTTTCATTCTTAATTATGTCAGCTACAGCTAAATCCTGCATTCTTTTCATTGGCTTATAATTTGAAATTTTAACACATTTTGGACTCCAATTTGTATAATTGTCATTTTGTTTACCATATCACATTCTTTCCGAGAAGCCCTGTTCGTTTTGTAGCATAAACAGCTGATGCTCTTGACATTTCAGATGTGCCAGATAATTTTTTAGTTGATGTTTTTAAGCAACTTTGAAATTTTGTGATTAATTTTAGGTGTTGCCATATACAATTTTTAAGTGAAATCAAAATTTTAAAATTGTGACGTTAATTTTTAATGGAGCCACATTATTGTTGCAATTCTTCTAACATTAGAATGCTAAAATTAATATTTTAGGCAATTAAAGTGATATTTGGTAATTTATTGACACAAACATTTATTACTTGGGTTAAAACAGTATGCCATATTTCAAAGGACGTGTATCTCTTCCTGTCTAAATAAATGCGATTTTATTTATTTTCACAAAAAAGAACATTTAACCTCAAGTATGTGAAAAATATATGTATATATATTTGAATGTATTGTAAATCCAAAACCTAGTAGAATTATAAAATTATTAGACGGTTGAGTCTTTTATATTGACTTCGGTTTGGGCTGTCTCGGCTGCAAGCGTACACGAAAGCCCTCTTCACGTTTCAATATGATATCGGCTTGTAGTTTAAAGTCGGCCTCAGTCAAATCCGAATAGACGCGATAGTTTCGCAGAATGGTCGATAGGAGTATTTTCAGCTTAAGCATGGCGTATTTACGGCCTACAAAAAAAAAAAAAAACAAAGTAATGTGCATGTAAAAATAAACTGTAAAATATGGATCATTTTCACCTACCAACACAACTCCGCGGTCCCGCTGAGAACGGCACAAAGGCATAGTAATGTCTATTGGCTTGACGTTCGGGCAAAAAGTTATCGGGATTAAATATATTTGGATTCTCATAGACCTTTGGATTGCGATGCAATTTGACTGTAGCCACTGTAACGGTGGCACCACGTGGTATAACATATGGTCCGGATGCCAGTTTTAAGTCTTCCCGTAGTTCACGTGCTATCAACGGCACCGGCGGATACATGCGTAACGTCTCCATAAGACAACGTTCCATATATTTCATTTCTAAGGTGTCCTGAAATGTGGCCGGCCTATCTGAGTCACCGAATATTTCGTCCAACTCGGCAATTACGCGATCCTGTATACCCTGATGTATGCCCATCAACGAGAGAAAGAAAGATGAACCGGCTGCGGTGGTATCGTGTCCCTCAAACATAATCGTATCGACCTGTTCTTTGATCTCGGTATCGTTGAGTAAAGCACCATTTTGTGCGCTCTCCAACAACAGGTCGAGGAAGGCCAAACGTTTTTTCTCGCCCACATCATTCTCTTCGACATCCAGATCATCTTTTAAACCCTCCGCTTGACCGAACGACAGACCTTCTACGGATGTTTCTTTTGTGTTTTTCAGGTCTTCTTCTTTTGTTGCTGATTTTGGTGTGGGTGGTGGTGTAATTTTCTTAGCTGTTGCTTCTTGTTGGGCCAGCGAACCGCGTGTACCGTTAGCAAATGCGGCCTTCTTGTGTTTGATTACTTTCGTCGTGAGTCCGTGTATGATATTCAGCAATTTGCCTTGCTCGTGATAATATCTGGATAGTGTGAAGATGAATTCATTTCGTAGCAGAATACTGCGAGAGCGCAAATGTAGTATGTCGCACATTTTCATAACGGCCAAAGCGTACTCATAGCCGGATTTGTCCTGGGTTTTCTTCGAAACACCCATGGCCGTTTCTGCAATAGGTTTTTAGAAGAATAAAATAGTTAGACAAGTTAATTATGAGTAAAAAGATTAGTTTAAAATCACAAAATTTCACATCATGACAGAGTTTGAGGTTTTTAGAATTAGTCTAACTCTATCTTAGATTATTTAGATTATGTCCAAGGACGATCTCTATCTCTGTTGAATATACGTAGTGAAGTCGGTGGAATTTTGATAGGGTTAAATGCAACAGAGCTTCTGCAAAAAATTCTCTACAACGATTTTTAAAGCCTGAATATGTGATGAACTGAGACTATAAGTATATGACTTTATTTAACTGGCAATGTTTTAGGTTTCAGAGTATACCCACTAGTCGACAATTCTCCAAGAAAAAGTCAATCGAGCTTAGGGATTATACATATGTATGTATTTCGGCATCCCAACGCTTCCGCAGCCGCCCTACAGACCAGATGTGGCCCCCCGCACTTTTTTTGTTTCCTTGCCTGAAAAGGCTGATGTAAGGAGAGCATTTTTAGACGACAGAGGACAGAGGGGATCCAAGTAGACGCCCTCAATGCTTGGAAATCGCACTGGCGCCAATTGGAGATTCCAAGCGAAACCAGGTCCTTCTCCACCTAGTCTTTCCAACGACGTTAGAGAGGCGCTTGTCTGAAACCTCGTTTGGTATCGAACGGCTTGGAGAGGTTCTTCCCGATCTTGACGGAACTTTTAGTGTTGCTCAACGTCAAGTTCAGATGTAGCGTCATAAAGGCAGCTCCTTTTCGTGCTGTCAAAAGCAGCTTTGAAGTCAACGAAGAGGTGGTGTGTGTCGATCCCCTCTCCTCCCTTTCTCTCTTTCATTGCATACCATACTTCCGGGTAATAACTATTAGGTAACACATAAGATCACGTCTGTCTCAAAGAATGAGCATGCACGCTCTCTGACCTCAAGTGAAATAATTACCGTTTAATTGATTCGCGTCACATGCGGTGCATGCACACTGCTTGCACCGTTATATTTATGTAAACAACTCATAATTCGCCGCAACAGCCCTCAGCAAAAGCTTGTATGTAGCAGTGAAAAGGTGCAACAACAAAGCTGGTCGCAATCAGTTTAAATTTTTAATTACAACAAATACGACACACAGACAGACTCGTTGAACATGGAAAATTTTGCCAAAAAGTTGCAATTTTTGCAAATAATAACATATCTACATGATTTTGTATGCGTGTGTGTGTGTGTGTGCACGAAACCGGTCATCAAACTATCTGCATCGTCGATTATCCAATTCAATTGAAGAAAAGCCCGAAGAAAGTGCTGGCAAAAGGAAAACAAACCGCCGCAACTCCCCAACTTACATAACAGCAGCGCGGTATGATCGCGCTTTGCGGGTTCGGCGGCGAGCAGCGGAAAAAGCTCTACGCTTTGCATGCTTCGATTACTCCAGCGACCATCAGGTGTTCGTCGTCGCTCAACGCCCAAATGGCAAGCAAAGCAAATAGTAATGGGAAATAATGCTGGGTGACGCCAAGCTACGCCATGCCATGCGTTGCCGCGGAAAGCTAAATCGTTGTCTTAGCAAAGCATGCGCTGGCCAGTTGGCGGTTTGCCGGAGCGCCAAGTTGTTCAATCGTCGGTTGCAGCGACCTACTGACGCACTCATGCTCGTAACAACCGGTCAGCTGTGCAGCGAAACACAATGCCGAAGAAAATTCGCAATTTTTTTGCACTCAAAGTACAAGTTGAACGAAGGCACCACTAAGTGTCGGTGTGTGTGTGTGTGTTTGTGAATATGTGAAATAGAAAAGTGGGTAAATAAAACGATGTATTACATGCTTTTTTGTAATCAATGTTGGCGTGTGAATTTCATATTATTTTGATTTACTTAAAATGAGCGAATTTCCTCGTTGCTACCTTTTTCTGCATTACTGTGTGTTATAAAGGTGTTCGAACAAAATTTATTAAATAATTACTAATTTGCATTTTTATATTACTCCATTGGAGAGAAGAACTCCTGTGTTCGAACTTATAAATTACCAAAACGCTTGGTAGCCAATACAAATTTGAGCAGGCATTTAATTTCCTATCCGCCAGTTCGGTGGGATCTTTGAAGGTATTGGCTCCCAAGTGTTTAAGTTTTGATCTGCCAAACACGGGACAGTCAAGAAGGAAGTGTTGAGTTGTTTTCGCCTCGTCTTCTTCCATACAGCTACTGCAGATGGCGTCTGGTAAGATTCCCAGCTGGACGCCAATAAAACAATCGCCCGTTAAAACCCCCCAACTAGGGAGAAGCTAGCATTACTGAGGGCAATAGATCACTAGATCTCTTGCGAACGATTTACTGATAGCGGTTATAGAGTACCTTTCCTTGTCAGCTCCTCAGCTTTACAATTGGCTGGGATTCCACTGGGGGCCCTTACTCACACCAGTCTTATCACAAATATCCTCAATGCTATTGATAACGACATTAGGCACTCCTTAACCGCCCTGAACGCACTGTTAATGACTTCAAGGCAAGTATCCGCACTCTGCTATCTGAGTGGATGGTTCCCTCTGTGAAGGAAGCTGCACTTCCAAGCAGTAAATCTTCTGCTGCCTTAATGGCTGCAACCACTGCAATAGTCAAGAAGCAACCTCGGCTTGGAAAACACTGCAATAGTCAGGTAGTCTGAGGCTGGAGTTGATAGGCAGCTCCTGACAGTAAACCCCTCCACCAACTTTATCCCAAGCTTTGACGCATCCGTAAAGAAGCTCACTGCCCCTCTCCTCCAACGGCATCTTCTCACGCTTAAGTGGGCAGAGAAAGTGCCGCCAGAGTTCGGTTTGGCGACTCCATGATTCAAGTGATAATGTATGAAAAAAAAGGAGGATGAGGATGATGTGAAGATTTCCGAGTTTTCAGACACGTGTTCTTTTAGATATTCGGATTTTCTGAGGTTTCGTTAACAAAAAAAATTATCGCCTTTTGGGTGAGTCAAATCCTCGTGTGGCTCAGGAAACGCCAGTGCATCCCCGAAAGCTGACCGTTTGGTGCGGATTATGGTATGGCGGAAGAAATGCCGTTATATACACATATTTTTTATAATTATAAAATAAATCGGTTACACAATTTTAAGATATACATACTTCGAATTTTCGAAATTTAGGAAGATTTAAAATTTCTGAAATCTTGTCCCTTTTTAAAAAACGAGCTTTAAATTGAGAGCTTCCGGAGTCTTTTTTTTCGACGAGAATTTTTCAAGCTTAAAAAAACAAGCGATGCAGTTGGGTCTGGATTAAGTTGAAGCAGAACCGACGAAAAGTGAAATCTGCAACTTGCATCGTCGCATGCAGAGGCGACTGGTGAAGAATTGTCGACGCGGTCACGACTGACACCCGCTTATAGTGGCAATATGAAGATGAAGTCCAAACAACTTCCTTCTAGTTAAAGATCAAAAGTGTAAAAATCAGTCACTACACTTCTGAAAACTTTAATGCTGAAAGCGTGTGAAAGCCTAACTTTTTCTGAGAACTAATCTTTTTTGAAGGCTAATAGATTTGGCACAGTATTCCAGGTATTTAGTAGTCAATTGACATTCAGTACTATTAAAAGATCCGTCAAAATCGGGAAAGACCTCTCCGAGCAGTTCGATACCAAACGAGGTTTCAGACAAGGCGATTCACTATTGAGCGACTTTTTCAATCTACTCCTGGAAAAAATAGTTCGAGCGACTTTTTCAATCTACTCCTGAAAAAAATAGTTCGAGCTGCAGATCTGAATAGAGAAGGTACAATCTTTTAGAAGAGAGCACAGCTGCTGGCGTACTTTGATGATATTGATATCATTGCCCTCAACAACCGTGCCGCTAGTTCTGCTTTCTCCAGACTGGATAAGGAAGCGAAAAAAATGAGTCTGGTATTAAACCAGGGTAAGACAAAATATCTCCATAACTTCGAAGTCGTAGATAATTTCGTCTAACTCCACGAGTTGTACGAATTTTCGAGAGGAAGGTTCTGCGGAAAATTTATGGTCCTTTGCGCATTGGAAAACAGAGGAAGACTTCCACTCCGTTGGAAAGACCAGTTGGAGAAGAACCTGTCTATACCTGAAATCTCCAATTGGCGCCAAACAGCGAAAAGGAAGAACGTCTGACGCGCTGTTGTTAACTCGGCTATAAGCGGTTTCTACTCCGAAGCAATTAAATCAAATAAAATATGTGCTCTCGGTCCATTTCATAAGCTTTATGAAAATAATAGCTTTTTATTGGAAAGAAGTGTTTGAAAAATGTTTTCGCAAAAACAGACTCCGAAGCACTGTAAGAAAGAAGAATATCAATATATAATTGCTCATTCGCTAAGAAAAAAACGACAAAAAATAGTATGAAAAAAGTCATTAAGAAAATGTAATGTGCGCGCACAAATAACTCCACTGTGCGTGAGAGAGTAAGAGGGAGGGAGTGCATTACATAACAATACATGGTTTTGCGCGGCGTTTGTGCTAATATGGCTTTTTTCCTGCCAGCGGCAGCACGCATGCAACATGCAGACGCCCATAAGATACGCTTTCATGCCAAATGCAGCCTGCATACCAACCAGTTTTGGTTTCTTTCCTATAACCAATTTTTCTTTGTGCTATTTTCTCTTTTCATTCGTCTACGGCGCTGCCAGCGTTAGGCGACACAACGCCAAAGCCATCAGCGTACAATGTACTATATCTACATTGACGGTTGCAATTCAAGCAACATTGCTAGCTACTGGTATGTATGTCATAATTTGTGCCCGTAGCCATGTTTGAGTGGCATATGATCGGCTCTTGACTGCTGTCAATCAAATTCGTCACTGCTGACTGCCGCTGTTCCCGCGAAAAATCAGACGTTATCTTTTCTAAGGATGACTTCCAAGGCTACACTTACATATTGGCCGCACAGATGACTGATAACTGCTGCGCTACGCGTGCGGGATAAATTCTTTTGGATTAGGAGAGTTTTCTCCTTTGAATTTACATACATATGTGCAAAATTTCTATTAACAATGAAGGGCTAACTACATCGCTTGCATTTTGATGAGAACCTAAGGTGTGTCATAAACGTGGTGTTAGGTGTTTCTATTAGCAATCAAGGGCTAAGTACAACTCCTGCATTCTGATGAGAGCTTGAGGTGTGTCACGTAATGCCAGATATTTAAAGGCGCGTTGAAATGAAAATGTGAACTGATAAGGTGAGGTTAGTAGAGGCCATTCAACTTGTCGCAATTGTCAATAGGGAATCCGCACGTGTCGGAACTGTGCTAAGGAGACAATGTAAATCTCATAGAGTTCATTGCATTTAGTTCTGGACAAAGTACAAAAAGTTTACGTAAGCGCGAATCGGTACTAAAATAGATTATATGGCGGCCTTCACTAGAGGGATGCAATACTCAAATGTTCCATGTGTTGAATTTGATGAACTTCCCAGAAGATGTGGAACGTCTGACTTTTAAGAACTTAAGATTCGACTCCACGAGGCCGAATTTCAACACCTCTGTCGTTGAAATATTTTCAAATTCTTCCTGTCTAACGTTCAACGCAGCGCTTGCATTTTTATTATTTTTTACTGTCCCATTGGCCTTATTCCTTGTTTTTATCTGCTCTTCTTTCTTAAGATAATTGATTATTATTGCTATACTTTAGTCTATAGATTATACAACGTGTGGTCCGAAACTTTTTTGGCGGCCTTAGCTGTGATCACATGATCTGGTGGCAACAATATATGCATTCCAAAAGGTGCCGACTCTCGATGAAAATTATTTTGAAACAATTCTTGGGACCGATAATACAGAGTTTTAGTACAAGCTTTCACTTTAATGCAGTAACTAGCATTTAAAACCTCGGAAAGTCGAATTTGCGTGGCATAACGTGTAGGACAGTTAGTAAAGTATTTTATTGCGATATTTTATCTTCGACTAACTAATAAAGATATCTCTGTTTGACCCTTGGTACTCAATATAGCAAAACTTTCACAAACCGTACCCCGAAATAGCTCAGATTTCTTGTTCAAAAAGATGTTAATGTTAACTCAATAGTTCGATTTAAGCATGGAACACATGGTTTACTATATGTGACCTGGTCTACGAAAAGGGAGCTAACGTGCGAAAACTAGTTTTCTGGGAAAAGCTGTTAAAACTAATCGTCAGTTTCTCGTTATCTCATTAATTGTTCTCCTTTTTTTAAGACCAGGTCGCATATACTTCTTGAAGTCTGTCCTTAAACTGTTTGAAAAATTTTTGGGTCCAAAAACAAGTATACGACACTTTAATTCGCTTCGTTTTTATTGTCACAGGACATTCTTAATGAAAAATTTCGGAATCCCGAAAATTCGGGATCGTTTTTTCGGAATCCCGAAATTTTTCATTAAGAATGTTCACTAAAATTCGGAATCGTTTTTTCGGAATCTCGGAAATTCTTGCTAAGAATGTTTCCGAAAATTAGGATTGTTTTTTCCGAATCTCGAAATTTTTCGTTAAGAATATTTCCGAAAATTCGGATTATTTTTTTCGAAGTTCCGAAATTTTGGTCCCCGAAACTTCGGAATTCGGAATCAATCTTTCGAAATCTCGAAATTTCTTGTTAAGAATGTTTCCGAAAATTCGGGATCAATTCGGAATTCGGAATAGTTTTTTCGGAATCTCGAAATTTCTCGTTAAGAATATTTCCGAAATTTTGGAATTTTTCATCAAGCATGTTCTGTGAAAATAAAAACGAATCAATCCCGAATTTCCAACCAGGTTAATTGTTTCCATTTTCTCTCTTATAATATTAAAATCCGCATACATAATTTATTTATCTACTCTCTTCCACAAAGTTCAGTCCAAATATGTCAGTAGGTGGGGAAAAACTACTTGAACTCACGTCAGCGCCAAATAACCGCCTCCAGCTAATTTCGTGCTGCATGTGCCGGCGTCAGCGTTTTGCATTGGCATTTTGACAATTTTCGCTTACGCGAAGGCAAATGCGCCAATGTACGCTTACGAGCGCAATTTCCAACTGCTTTTAACCTGCGTACGCTCGTAAATTTTGTCATCCATTGAATAATTGCAATGTCATTAACATATTTTTTTAATTGCACTTTTTGCATTTGGACGTTTGTAATAGCTTTTATATAAGGCAATAATGGACGATTGAATGATTCAATAATAGTGGGCGCATTGGTTAAGACCGCAGGCGTAATAGTGAGGTTAGGTTAGAAAAAAAATTGGAAAACTTTGGATAAGTGTGTTGTTGTTGTGTTAAACCCAATACGAAACGGTGTATTTTGTGGTTAGATGAGAGTAATGGGAACACATTTTATTGTTAGTATGATGCACGGGTTCCTACTGGTTTCGGGTTCATTTTTGGGAGGTTAAACATTTAAGTGACTATAGTATTCTATTCAGTAGGTCGAATAAGAAACCGCTCATAAGGAAAATTTATCAGAAACTAACATTTTGTATGATAACTAACCTATCCATAACCGATTCATAACATATCCATAACATATTCATAACCTGTTCATAACCGATTCATAACCTCAAAGAAAAAAATTTAAAAATTCCATACTCAAAGGTTTTAGAGCCGATCCCTCACAAGGGTACTTCGAAAAAAATCTTTGAAACATGACTAAAATCGTATAATGTTCCTTTGAATAAATTTTGAAATGGTCGGTTCTGGTACTACGGTAGTCCAATTGACAAGGCTTTTGAACCTTGCCAATTTGGCGATTTTGAGATCAGTGAAGAGATAGAGTTGTCTCTTGATACAAACTTTTCATGTAGTATGAATCTGTTCCATATTTTTCCGATGCAAGCAAATTCCTTATAAATGTATACCGAAACGAATCATCCTTGAAGTTAGAAAGTAATATACGACAGTATTAGAAAAATCATCTACTGTTAGTGATTAACTAAAAAGCCCTGTGAAAAATAATACTTTCCTCTGAAGCCGGTCGGCTGAGCTAAGTTTGACTTCTCGAAAAATTACCCCTCAATTAAAGCCCTTCGAGTGTTTTCAAAAATAGACACCTCAATTTGCTTGCGTTCTTCGTCACAATGCCGGGGGTACATAATGCATTTGTCGAAGAGAAATTTCCATCAAAATAAGTTAACTAAGTGTACCGACAGCTCATTCATGTGACTGCAATTTTATGAATTAATAAATCGGATTTGAAAGGCTTTTCTTTACACTGAGCTATTTTTAACCCGACCTGGCCACTTGTGAATGAATCCAGGCATTTAATAATGCGCTAAATATATTTGAATGTGAATAGAAACCTATTGAAGACGGTTGAACTATTAGACAGTCTGGCAAGCCAGTGAAAACGCTGTGAAAGCTCGTGTAAAAAGTGTGGGAACATATTTTGATTGATAGATATTAGAATGCTGTAAGATGGGGAGGCGGGAAATATTACAGAATTGGTTGAGCTAATTGTTGAGTAGACCGAAAAGTGAATAGACTGATGTATGCCTGAGATATTTACTACAATCCTTTGCTTAGAGCTTGTAAGATAGTAGTAAACCAAGACCAGTGGAAAGGAAGCATTACTCTTCTGCGAGGTCTGAGAAAATAAGTTGATTTTTTACCTCCAAAATAAAACGACTTGAAAAGACAAAATGAAAAGATTAAGCTGGCTTGGATCAGATAGGCTTTCGAACTCTATCTTCAAGATTTCATCAAAGCCAGATTCATAACAGATCTCAGGTTGATCGAAGTTGAGTAACTTCAATAATTTTAACATAAAATGCACCCAATTTCAAAGCTCTGATGCAAGAACCGAACGCTGGGTTTTTACTTCTTAAACTTTTAGTAACTGCCTGGATTTTGAGCAAGACTTCGGATTTTGTTCCGCGCTTACTCTATTATTATTTCTGTGTTGTCTTTTTCAAAACATGGTACACATTGGTGATGCAAAATCAATGAGCCTACTGAAAACTAGTTTGGAACTACTCAGCACCTAGTTAGCTCGCGTAAAGACACCTTGTAATAACTAACTAGTATTTATTGTCGACATACTCACCAAGTAAGATCTCCACTGTCGCCTCGCTCATGTAATCATGACAATCAAATGTTTTTCCACCCTCGGCACGCAATTTACGCACCACGAGCTGTGAGTTCTCGTTAAATAGATCAATGAAGCTCTTCAGCACATTCAAATGAAATGTGGGAGCGATCAGCTTGCGATGAGCGCGCCATTTCGCACCTGTTATGTGAAGAGTAAACGAAATTTTATTAAAATAGTTTAAATATTTTAACATTTACTTATGATTTGTTTACATGCATTTCGATTTTAAATATTTTTCAAAACTGAAAGGAGTCTAGTCTAAAGTTACAGAGCTTTAGCTTGCTTCAGTTAGACTATGGTAACGACTCTCCCTTTTGTATATAAAGGGTGATCCATTTCGATGTTACCTAATTTTTAAAAGAAAAAACAGAACTTTCAATTTAATGGGGAATGTTGAGTATTGTTCGAAAGAACATTCATTGGCATTTATTTTTTGAACATTATCTCTTTGAAATGTTGGCTGCTGCCACGTCTCAGATAGTCCATTCGTTGAGTCGTATTTTCGATTACTCGTTCGAGCATTTCTATCGGTGACTGACACGAGTCATGTTTTGCTCCGAGGCTTGAATCGAAGTGGGATTGTCCGCATAGACTTTGGACTTTACATATCCACAGAGAAAAATTCTAACGGTGGAAATTTTTTGATCACCGAAGTGTTCTCTCAATAAATCCATTTATTGATACGATGTGTGGGAAGTGGCGCCGTCTTGTTGATACCAAATGTTGCCAAGATCACGAGCTTCAATTTAAGTCATCAACTAGTCGGTTATCATGGCGCGATAACGGTCGCCATTGACGGTTATGTTCTCACTGGCATCATTTTAGAAGAAATATGGATCGATGATTCCAGCGGCTCACAAACTATACCAAACCCTTGTTTTTTCTAAATGAAAGGCAGCTCTTGAATCTCTTCAGGTTGCTCTTCGTTCAAAAGTGACAATTTCGCTTGTGTACATATCCATTGAGCCAGAATTGGGTCTCACCGCTGAACAAAATTTAGCTCGAAAACGTCGAATCTTCTTCGAACTTTTCAAGAGTTCATATAGCGAAGGGATGTCGCTTGGGAAGGTCGAGCGGCAAACAATCAGGTATATTTTTTATGAGAATTATGTACCCCTTCATCAGGTTTTTTGAAGAGTATAAGAAGTCACATTGATATTAAAGAAGAACTGCGGTTAGTACTATATTTTTCAACCATATTTTACAAATTTCCAATTTTCAGCGAAAAAGATGACTGGTCCAGTAGTTTGGACACAATATGTATCTTTTTGAGCTTCGAAGTTTCTTGAGGCAATATTGAAAATATCTATCTTCTAATAGTTTTAAGTCGTTACCATAGACTCGATTTCTATAATCAAGGTTTTCGCAGTACAAGAAACTTTTGCTAGAGTTTCGAAGAGTTATCACAAAATATTCTTGGTCTAAGGTCAGTTTTGTTAAATGTTAGGTTACACTGGTTACACGCCTTACATAGACCTACAGACCCTATGTACTGCGAAGCTCCTAGATATCTAAGCAGAGGTTCAAATACACAGATGAGGTGATGCAGCGACTCTCTTATGCCCACTTCCATGTACTTTCTACGTCGTGTGTGATTTGAGTATGCTATGTGACCTGTGACTAATCCAACAACGGTTCTGCAGTCTTTTCGAGACCGCTCCCTTGCATCTTATCTTGGCGATCCTGCTTGCTGTTAAGGTATTCCATCTAACTCTGATCAATCTTTCAGCCCTTTCGGAAATTTCATTGCGTATCGTTTTTAGAGACTTACGTATTTCCTGAATTGGTTCGATAGTCAAACGGATGGCACTTTTGGCAACTTCAAAAGCTATCTTGTTTCTCAGAACGCCCTTGTGGCCCGGAATTCAATTTAGGTGCCCTGCTTCTAAAGAAAAGTGAATTGAAAAACTCCACCAGAACATCTTCAGAGATGTGAAGTCTTGAAAAACTGCCATGGGTTCTCTTAGTAAACCCAGTTGAACCGCATGTGATAAATGAAATACAATTGTAGGCCTGAGATGATGTTCAAGCTAATACTATGTGTACAAATCTTTACTGAATTCGAGAATGACTTCTTTAGGTTGAAGTTTTACGAGCATATATTTTACGTAGCGGACGGAAGATCGATAAGGTTGGCTCTAATTGAAGGCTGGGAATCTTAGATAACTTTATTAGTCAGATGCGGTCAACAGAGAGAGAGAGATATAGAGAGGGAGAGAGAGAGCTTTAGAAAGTTTTTGTTATATTGAGGTGAAAATATAGGGTTGGTCAGCATCCTAGAATTTTTGAGCGAATTTTGAAAAGCGAACCGAGACTTTTAAAGTCAACGTAGTACAGTTCTTAGTTTACAGTCGGAGAGTCATTGAAACAGAGACCACTCGGTACCCCGCTTTCATGACAAGTCGTTAACCGAACTTATTGATACACCCTTCGCTCTTACATACCGACACATATGTACGTCAGTTGAGATCTCGTTGATAAATTTTGTTTATTCATGAAAAATGTGCGCATGTGTGTGTGTAACTCATCGCATATGCAACACAAATGTACGTACGTATATGCTTATTAGAATAAATAGTCGCTGCTGATACACACACACCCATACATATACATAGGTATATAGAGAAGTGTATAATTCATAAAAACGCGGGCAACCCACGCATATTTCAGTATTTAGTGATGGTCATTGCAGCGTTTTTCAACAAATCTCTCCAAACTGCCTGCCTATGCATGTGTGTGTGTGTGTTTGTATACATGTATTTATGTATGTGTGTGTGAGTCGCACAAAATTACGATTTACGTACAAATTATAAGCACGTTTACATACATACTAATGCAAATTTACCGTTATTCTTGAGCGTGTGATGGCATTTTTATGAATAGACGCAAACACGCACACACACACACACATCCAAATACATGTATAGTTGTCTATGTGTTTGAGTCTGTGTTTAGCATTTGCACACACTACTTTCCCCATTTCCTCATGTGGCGAAGCGCTGCGCTTTTAATTTGTTGCCGCTTCGGCTTATTTATTAGGTTATTATGTTGTCAAATGGCCGACGACGCCGCCGACGCAACGTCACACACATTCGCCGAGTATTCATAATTTGACTTTTAATTTGTTTATTTTGCTGCAAAACCATAACGAGCGTAAAGAAAGCATTAAAATTTTGTTAGAAAAAAAATCGCAAAAAAAAAATTTTGTAATAAAAATTAAAAATTTGCCGGAATATTTTGGCACACAAAATAATTGTTTAAGTGATTTACGCGGCGCCGAAAACGCGTAAATCTATTTAGAGAAAATTTAAAGAAATTCGTGTTGAGGTGAACCACCTGCGTGCAGAGGATAGATCTGCCATATGAAAAGTGAGATTGCTTACGCATGAGCGCTTGCAGCGTGTGCGAAAAT
This sequence comes from Bactrocera tryoni, assembly GCF_016617805.1. Classification (NCBI taxonomy): domain Eukaryota; kingdom Metazoa; phylum Arthropoda; class Insecta; order Diptera; family Tephritidae; genus Bactrocera; species Bactrocera tryoni. The sequence continues at coordinate 19,988,290 of NC_052502.1, forward strand.
GCATTTTGGAAATAAGCAATTTTTGGAACAAAAAAATTAAAATTTTTTTTAAATAATTCTAAAAAAGTTTGAAATATTAGAAAAAAACTAAAATTAAAAATATGGTTTTTCTAATTTTATATGGAATGAATTTTCCATAAAACAATCTGATATACTTATTAAAAATTTTTTAAAATTAAATATTTTGAAATACTAAAAAATTCTTAAAATTTCTTAAAAAAGTTAAAAAAATATGTAAAAAAAAATTAATAATAGGTGAAACTGATTTGATTTTTTTTATAATTCTAAAAAAGATAATACAATAATATGTTTATTTAAAAGAAATGTCAAGTTTAATATAAATTTTATATTGAATTTTCTTTATTCTTTATAAAACAATCTATTATACTTATTTTAATTTTTTTTTAAATATTAATTATTTTAAATACTAAAAAATTCTGAAAAATATATATAAAAAAGTTGAAATAATTACAAAACAAACAAAAAATTAATAGTACAGATATTTTAAATAATAAATGAAATTTTTTTGAAATTTGTTTAAAAAATTAAAAAAAAAATTTTTTAAATGATCAGAAAATACATATTTTCAATTTTTTTTTTTTTTAATAATTCTAAAAATAATTCAAAAAATAAGGAAAAAAAGTATTTTTAAAAAATGTCATGCTTTGTATACATTTTATAAATTAAATTATTTTTAAATTTTATTATTAATTGAAGTTGATTTGAAATATTTGTAAATAATTCCCAAAATTTTAATGGTAATTTGATTTTAAAATTAATTGTATACCCAAAGGGAAACGTCAGTGACCCTATAAAGTGTAAACATAAATGATCAGCGTAACGAATTGAGTCGATTTTGCAATGTTGGTCTGACCTTCCGCCCGTCTGTATACGAACTAATCCCGCAATTTTTTGAGATATCGATTTGAAAGTTTGTATCCGAACTACTATAGCATATAGCTGTCATACAAACTGTACGATCAAAATCTATTGCTTCTATGAAAAGCTTTTTTATTTGACTGTGTTTTTCCGCGCAATTTGGCATTGATTATTACCGAAGTCCACAGTGCAATCTTCGAAGAAAGTGCTTAGATCGAGTCATTATAGCATTCCATATAAACTGACCGATTAAAGCTTTTGTAAAAATATTTTGAATTGCGTGATCCAAGTAGAGGTATTTTTCAAATTTACGTTCTGTAAAGAATGTTTTTCGCTCGCTTAGCTCAACTTATGGTCAATATAATCGGCCTACTGAGCTTACTATTCGCAACCCATCACCCATCTTGAGACCCATCATTCATTATTAGATAATATTCGACCGAATATACCACGTCCAGCACACAGCGAAGAAAATATAGCAGCCGAAGCTGACAACGTACACGAAGACCGTGGAGACGAACCGGCGCCGTGCACTGCAACTCGGACTAACGTATGGAACGACTTGGCGCATGTTACGTCGAGGTGTTTAATTGAAAGCGCATTAAATACAGCTTATGCAAGAACTAAAGCCGCTCGACCTTCCCAAGTTAAAACAGCATTAAAAAGCTTTGCTCTATGGGCTTTTGAAAAAGTCCAAAAAGCATTTGGGATGAAGAGCAACTTGAATAGTTTCAAAAGTAACCAATTCATCCAGGAAAAAACACGGTTTGGTGTGGTTTAAGGGACGGTGGAATCATCGATCCATATTTCTTTAAAAATTATACCGGTAGAACGTAACCGTCAATGGCGACTATTTGATGCCTAAAATGGAAGATAGTGATTGCGGCGACATTTGGTTTCAACAAGACGGCGTCGCTTCGTACACATCCCATCAATTAATGGATTTAATCAGAGAACTCTTTGGTGAACAGATAATTTCACGTTTTGGGCCGGTCGATTGGCCACCAAGATAGCCGGACCATTAGACCATTACCTGTGGGCATATATAAATTCTAAAGTCTATGCGGATAATCCCGCTTCGATTCATGCCTTGTAGCGAGATATCATTCATATTATTTGTCAGTTACCTGTCAAAATGCTCGAATGAGTCATTGAAAATTGAACTCAACGGATGGACTATCTGAAACGAAGCCGCGGCCAAAACTTGAAAGAGATAATCTTCAAAAATGTCAAAGAATGTTCTCTCGAATTATAGTAAATATTCCCCATTAAATTTGAAGTTTCAATGTTTAAAAAAGCAGGCAACTTCGAAATGGATCATCTTTTATATTGTCCAAGCATACACACATACATACATTCAATTTCCTTACCTGTGCTAATGAGTAATCCTTCACCGAGCCACGGCTTGAAGAATTTGTATTCGGAGGATTTGTCTATGTAAACTTGGCTGCTCAGCAAAATTTCAACGTCACGTGGATCGTAAATGAAAACGACCAGCTGTGGACCGATCCACATTTTGGCGATATTTTCAAATTCGGAGCTTTTGCGAATGACGGTCTTAAAAACCGCTGCAGGCCAGATATAAAATGAAAAAAAGGAAAGGAGAGAGAATGAAATTATTATGTGACCATAAAAATGTCACACTCAAAAAGATTTATAACTGTAATGTGTTTTAAATTATATTTTGCAAATTTATAATGGGAAAACAAAAGTGTTTAGATTTTTAAATGCTCTGTGAATCAAAACAAAATTTGTATGCATTTTTAAGAAAAACACTTTTCTGAGAAAATAAACGAAAAATATCTGAGGAAAAGAAAAAAAAGTTAAAAATTAAAATTTAGAAAAATTTTATTTTATACATTATTTAGATACTTTTGTGCACCTTGTAATTGGTATTTCATTACCAGGAAATTATTGACTAATATTTCGTGCATTAGTAATGGTATCCTAACTAATCAGACATATTATGAAATAAATTTAGTATAAGTAATCCAAATGTACTTATCATTGTCATCAAGTATTAAAAATAAATATTTTAGAAACCTGCGAAAAGTAATACAATGATTGGTACTTGTAATTGAAGACACTGCATTACAAGTAACATAATATAATTAAAACTTTTCTCTCTAATAATAAAAAATTATTCTGTAGTACTTCGTTGGGACCTTAATAAGTAATCTAAAACTATTTTAAACTATTATTCATAGTAATTAGAAGATATTTTAATCGAATACCAATTCTATAGGTGGTTTAATTACAAATTAGATTTCTTATTACAATTATTTTCATTACCAAATTAAATTTTACAAGTTAAATAGAACAGCAAAATAAATACTAATCTCATTACCATAAATATATAATATTTTTTATATTCTTAAGATATAGCGAGTTAATTAGGAAGCAATTTATAACTTTTTTAAGCTTTTTTGTAATTACGTCTCATCCCTCATCTGTTTTTTTATAAGCATACCTACAAATAGAATTAAGTAATTATAATTACATAAATTACTATTCATAAAATGCTTAAATGACAATTTAAATAATCGTAACGTAAAAGTAATAGTGTAAAGTAATTAGTAAGTAATTCATTACAGTGTATGTAATGAAGATACACCAGTATTTATTAGTAATTATACACAAATTACATATATAATGGGTAGCAATACCTATACTGCATTTATATTTTTAAGGGTATTTTTAGCATGGATCATAAAGTAATTAATATGTAATCCTCTCTACCTACTATATAAGTATGTATACTACTATTCGGAAATCATGTCTTTTAATAAATATTTCATTGCACTCTTATTGTAATCTAGTAGAAATAACTAATAACTATACAAGCAAATGTGTTTTGATTACTAATATAACGGATTTTTTAAATAAAGTGTAACATAAAGTAATTTAAATGTACTTATAAATAATATAGTCACTATTCCGGTATAATATAATTACATTTTCAATAACATATATTTAAACTAATTACTACTGCTCTATTAATTTCTACTAATTGTAATTAATAAGTATTTCATTACAATATTATTGTAACTCAGCTGTATTTGCTTGTAATTATACATTGAACTATGTAATGATTAACAATATAATGGATTTTTAAAACACCTTTATAATATAAAAGTGGTTAAAAAAGTAATTTAAATGTAAACGTAATCAACAGAGTAAAAATTTATTTATTTATGTACTTAGATCATTAATTATATAAGATACAATTTCATGGTGATTATAAATATTAAACAATTCGTTGCAATATTATTTTAATCAAATTATGAAATGTGTTTTTAGTTGTAATTGAAATGTAATCATAAGCAATAGAGCCGTACGTAGATTTTATTTCCTTGTCCATTTAGACCCAATTCATAGGATAATGTAATTAATGATTATTTAATTACAATATTATTGTAATCATGATGTATTTGCTTGTAACTATTAAAAAAATTAAGAAATTATTAAATTACAGGATAAAAAAGTGGATCATATGGTTATTGAAATTTAATCATAATCATTAGAGCCATAAATAATATTTTTTTGTACATTTAGTTTCAATTCTAAGGTGAATGTAATTATTGAGTACTTATTGCAATATTCCAAGAATATTTACCGGTCAAATAGACTACTGATTGCCAATATAAGGTATTTATAAAATACTTGTTGGATATATAAGTATTATAAATTAATTAAAATAATTTTTTTCACTTTATACTTAGATCAAGGTGTAATTAATAAGTATTTAGCGGTAATGTTATTGTAATTCAGATTTATTTACTGGTAATTATACAATAAATTATATATAATTACCAATAAACGCACTCATAAAACAATTGATATGTAATTAAAAAGGTGATAGTCTAGTAATTAAAATGTAATCGCAATCATTTCGGCCACCATTTAAATTTAATTTTACTTTATACTTAGACCCACTTTTTAGGTTAATGTAATTAATAAGTATTTCATTACAATACTGTTTTAATACAGCGGTTTTTATTAGTAATTATACAAGAATTTATACCATGATTAACAATTAAATGGATATTTAAATTTTTTGTGGGATAAATAAGTCGCATATAAAGTAATTAAAATGTAATCTTAATAACTAGAGCCAAAATTTCAACGTAATTTCTCTATATACCTAAAGAAATTGTACTTAATAAGTAATTAGTTACAAAATTATTGTAATCCAGCATTCTTTGCTAGTAAGTTTTTCCAAAAAATTAATGGTTAGCAAAATATTTTTGTGATAAATAAGGTTTTTATAAGGTAATTGTAATGTAATTGTAAGTATAGAATCGAAATTTTGTGATAAATAAGCTTGTCAAAAAGTATTTAGTATGTAATGGTAATTAATGAAGTCAAAATTTCATTTCAATTTCTTTCAAATTTAAGGTGATTGTGATTAAAAAGTATTTACTTACTAGCAATTGCACAAAACAATTTAATGATTAGCAAAATAATGCATATTTAAAATACTTTTGAGACAAAAAAGGTTTTCTTTATAATGTAATTGTAAATACAGAATCGAAGTTTTGGTATATATAAGCTTGTCAAAAAGTAATTATAATGTAATTGTAAATACAGACATAAAAAAGCTTGCCAAAAAGTAATTAAAATATAATGGTAATCAACGCCTGTAAATTTCTGTTTAATACAAACAAGTTCATTAAAAATATGCTTCTTTAAGCACAAACTTACATGATGCCGGTCCGAATACGTCCAACAAGTGTCCAATAATGGGCAATCCCTTAGGCCCCGGCAAACGATCGGCCAACTTGTAGAGATGACGTCGCGATAGACGCCAGTAAGTTAGCCATAGCAGAAAAGTGGGCAGCAGCAGAAAATAGAAAACGCTGCTGGGCGAAATGAGGACGTGATCCTTCAAAACTTCCAGTGACATATTGACGTACACTTTACTTTAGCGCGGTAAACTTAATTTAATTACTATTTTTTAAAGACTGTAGACTTATTTAAATTTTTTACGATATTTTTATTGTATTTTCACTTAATACGCTTTTAATTTCGTATTTGTTTGTGTGTGTGTGTGTATTTTTACACTTTCCGCATACGCTTTTCGTTCAAATCTTCGCAGACAACGATTAATTAAGTCCTTTGGCCATTAAATAGTGCACAATTAATTAGTACACATACATAGACATTTGCACACGATAGATAATATTGTATAATATTGCATAAATTGTATGTAGAATCGGTTCGGGCACCAGCATTTGTATTAATATATTTTACTGTATGTATGTATGTATGTATATAGGTACATATGCCACTTAATTAGCGCTTTCCACCCTCTTCATGCCATATACACAACCAAATATATGTGTATGTGTGTGTATGTATGCACACTTAGTAGTTCACTATGCTTGCTTTCAGCATTCACAAACACTATTTCTCTACTATTTAGTTAATCCACAAGGCAGGCACTTCCTCTTCAGCTGCTACTATTATGGTTGCTATTGTTGTTTACTGCCATTCAATAATAACGATTGTCTCCAAATGCCCGTTCGCGTTCAACTGGTGGCGTCCGTCCGCCTGTGGTGCGCTTTTATAGCTTTCACACTGAGCTCTGAGCTAAGCCTGAGCTGAGGTGAACTGAGCTGAGCTTCAGCAAGCGCACAAATCCTCAAATGTACAACAACAGCCCAGGGGAGATAGAAACTGTAACCGCGATTTACATATATGCCACAAGCCGTTGTCCACTACTGAGCCGGTGCTCGGTCAAGCTGTGATTGCGCTTGGGTCGTGGCGGCGTTGATTGGCAGAGCTTTGCGCCACAAGCGCGCACAATTTGGGTGAAATGAGCTGTGAGCTGTGTGTCTAGCTCACCGCCATGCTGCCATTGTTGTTGTGCGACGCCATTGAGCGGCTGTGCCACTTCTGTATTATGATAAGAGTACAGTTATTTGAAAATTCGGATTAGAGTGTTGGATTTATTGTGCATTTCTCGTGCAACTCATTTCGGTCGGAAAATGAGCGGCGCTGAGTGAAAGTGAGGCTGCAATATTGGCGCTCAAATGATCTCTCCACAAAAGGTGGCGGTGGCGCGTAAAAAGAGTCGGCTGTTGAAAGTAAAAGTGGAATTGCTTTCATTGACTAGGCGCTTAGTTAAGCTTTTCGTGGTTATGTTCAAACTAATTTGCAAAGTTTGTAATAAATATTAATTTATGGAATATTAATATTATTACATACAGTAAATTAAAATTTCGATATTTTAATGCAGTTTTTTTTATCATAAAGTCCATTTGCATTATTTTTAATTGATATGAAAATTTATCAGGGAAAGAGTTTACGAGTTATTTTGCTTTTTCGAATTTCGATTTTGTTAAAATAATTTTTTTGGGTCTAAATGAATATTTTTTTTGGAGACTTCTGATTTAAAAAACCACTAGAAAAAAGAATTTTAGTAAAAAAAAATTAGTAAAAAAAAATTTTTTAGTCAAAAAAATTATGTGAACAAATAACAAAAAATCCAAAAAAAAATAAAAAAAATAATTTTTTATTAAACATATTAAATTAACTAACATTATTTTATTTCAAAAAATTTGATTTTAGAACCAATAATTTTTTTTTCTAAAATAATTTTTTTTTCTAAAAATCATGTATATAAATAATTAGAAATGCAAAAGTAATATAATAATAATTTTTTTTATTAAAAACGTTATATTAATTTTATATTATTTTATTTGATAAAAAAAAAATTGGTTTTTATTAGAGATAAAAATCAAAAAATCATCCTTAACAGGGTATACTAAGTGTGTCTTACTAACTTCAAACCCAGGAAGAAACGTCAGAGACCCTATAAAATATATTAAAAATGATCAGTTGACCAGTTGAGTCGAATTAGCCATGTCCGTCCGTCTGTCTGTGAACTAGTTCCTCAGTTTTTGGAACATAACGATCTGAAATTTCGCACTCGTCCTTTTCTCATCAAGATACTGCTCGTTTACTGCCGATATCGGACCACTTTAGCTGCCATACAAACAGAGCGATCGGAATCGAGTGCTTGTATGTAAGCTTCTTCATTATATAAGATGTCTTCAAGAGACTTTGCGTGAATTATTTTCTGAGGCATTGGCGCCATCCCCGAAGAAACTGTTCAGATCGGACCATTATAGCATGTACATAGCTGTCATACAAACAGAGCGATCGGAATCAAGTGCTTGCACGAAATAGCTTTGTTGAAACCGAAGTTAACGTTATTTTTTGTACTGTTTTTCATGCTGACGGTGAGAAGAAATTCACATAAGTTTTGTATTATGGCAACCCTGACAGTTTACTTAATATTAAAAATTGTATTGTATAGTTTAATAGCTTGTGTAACCGTATCTAGCGACTTATAGATCGCTTTCACATTTAGATTTACGAATTCGCTGCCGACAATAAATCGGTTGACACGCAGTTTCTTCACGACAAAGACTTCAACAAGGCGACCAGAAATATCTCTTCGTCGGCAATTTTTAATTAGCTAAATTCGTCTGGTAAGATAGTATGTTTTGTGGTCTTAGGACAAACAATATAGTTACAATAAATTCAATTTCTATCCGAGTTGCCATGCTGCTATTTATAAGAAAGAAATTATTTTTGCATTTTTCTATTATTTTTTGAAAAAATTAAAAAAGTTTCTAATTACATACAAGACTACTCAAATACATTGGCATTTATTTAAAAAAATGTTTTATTATTATTAATTATGAAAATTATGTGGCAACCCTTCACAAAATAATTTCAATTTTAAGCACTATTAAATTTCTTTTATTTGATACATTTGTAATCAATTATTTTATAAATATTATTATTGACTGAAAACCTTAAACAGGTGGCAACGCTATTCTTTCTAAACCTCATCAGCCATTTTTAAATCTCTCTTATTTGATACAATTTGCAATCAATTATATCAAATATATTAATATCAACCAAAAACTTTAAACAGGTGGCAACACTATTTTTTAAACATCTTCAACCATTTTTGAATCACTTTTGTTTGATACATTTGCAATCAATTATATTATAAATATTTTAATTGACTAAAAACTTTAAACAGGTGGCAACCCTATTTTTCTTAACTTCATCAATCATATTTTAAACTTTTTTATTGGATACATTTGCATTCAATTATATTATAAATATTTTAATAGACCGTAAAATTTAAACAGGTGGCAACACTATTTTATAAACATCATCAATAATTTTTTAATCTTTTTTATTTGATAAATTTCCAATGAATTATATTTTAAATATTATTATTGACTGAAAATTTTAAACAGGTGGCAACACCATTTTTTTAAACCTCTTCGTTAATGTAAAAATGACTTGAGTCATAATCTAAAATTTCTTTATGAAACAAAATAGTAAAAATCAACATTGGATTATTTGTGCACTCAAAGCATTCAGTGCGCATGCGCACAGAACTACAACAGCCTGCGAGGCAAGCTGTAGATAACTAACACAAAACAGAATGGTGTACAATAAATATGTTTGTAGTAATATTTATACTAAATTTGAAATAGGTTATGTAAATATTTACATAATACATTTAACGGGTGATCCATTCCGAGGTTTCCTACTTTTTTATAAAGAAAAAACACTGAATCTTTAAATTCAATTTCAAATCTTGGCCGTGGCTATTGAAAAAGTACCTCTACTTGGATCACCTGGTATTTTTTATTTATGTAAACATGCCTCTGAAATCACTTGGAGAAGTAGAATTTAATTTTTTTATATTTCCACTCTGAACCAAAAATTGCACTTACGTATAACAACAATGAATGCGTCATATTCATTCAGCTTGCATTTCAGTGAATTTTTCTTTTGTCTTTAGTTTTTGAGTAAACAAATTCATTAGAAGCCATTTAAATGGCAGGCAGGTCGCCTTTCGGTTAGTTTTATAGTTTTTGAACTATATATGTTATGTCACTTATGTCTATATACATAACTTGTAAATAAATATATGCATATACTTAGAAGCTAATGTGCTCGTGTGTGTGTGGCTATGAAGGTGAAGCAAATACAATTAGTAATTTTACAGACTTTGTATTTGATTTTGAAAATGAAAATTTAAAAATAAAATATTTTGTTAACTGCTTTAGAGCAATATAATGACAAGTTGAAGATACATTCCCAGGTAATTCGTAATAAAAAAATAATATTATGCAATAGAGTTGCTATAGTATCGTGGGCGATACAGTTGTACGATTTTTCTTCTGAATCAAAATAGAGTCCTATCTCGGCGATCATGTTTTCTTCGTAGTTAGATTTCCATGCGGCGATCATTCAATTGTTTACAGTACTCAAAACAAAGTCGCTGTGGACTAGATCCAGCGTATTCTAAACTCAATTCAAACAACTTTGCCATCATTTTTTACGTTATGGCCATCTAAAGGCTGAGTATTCACAAGGTGTTCCAGAGCCACGTCATCCTCCGCCATTGCTCTACATGCCGCCGTTTTTACTTTACCAAGTTTCTGAAGATGGGAATTTAACTTGCAGTCTTCAGATTGTTCTTTGGCAGAGCCACTTTTCGGACAGAATATCTTCTCTAGTTGGCATGAATGGCAGTGTGGAGATTGGGATGATTTGTGGCTGCCCGCAGGGTTCCATCTGTGGTCCATATATTTGAAATCTCATGATGAACTCTTTGCTTGGGCAGCTGGACCAACTCTGTAAGTGTAGTGCGTATGCGGATTATCTTTTCTTTTGGTTGAAGGTCACTCGCGGTCTGAGTTAAAGCGGGCGGGAGGATAGTTTTTAGAAATTGTAAATACTCAGGGTTTAGATGTGGGGGTTAACATATCGATGGAAAAAACGGTGAAAATGCTGTTGAAAGGTAGATTTCCCCATTTCGTTTACCAATTGTCTGCCTCAGGTATGTAACGCAAGTCAAACCTGCGCAAAGTTTTGAACTCAGACCGTCGACTAAGTATTCGTTTAATTGCTCAGAAGATTTATAAAAATCTGTGGTCTATGACATTGGGCCGGAGCACTTGAATATTCGTAAGGTGTGCGCGAAGATGGTCCCAAAAGTACTCATTGACGACCAGAAATTTTTAACAGAAAAATTTGAACATGTGTGAAAGTGACCTCCAATTTTTGAATAACGTAATCACAGGTGACGAGTCATGGAACTTTGAGTATGATCCCGAGGCAAAGCGGCAATATTCCTTTGCTTTTGAGACGAAAAAGGTAATCCAATCCCTGGCCACCAGTCCAGAGCTGTATGGAAACTCAAATATTAGTAGTTTCGGCTACGAAATCTGACCGGAGACTTAATTCTAGTATCAAGAAGAGCAGGAGACCTTGGAGTTCGCTGCTGCTCATGCCGACTGGCCACTTGGGGAGTATCGTGGAGGTTGTGGTTTATACCTAAATGGGGGTAGAATTGACACTTTGTCAGTTCAATGTTGAGTTGTATTGCAACCGGGTGCCGGACCCAAAGTACAGGAGAGCTTTTAGATGGGCCTCGAACCCTGTAAAGATGGTGGTGGTGGTGTGAGAAAAGTGCTTTTATTGTTTCCCATTTAAATTGTTCCAATCCAGTTCATGTTGATAAACTGGTAACGAAATTGATTTTATTTTAACAATTTAATTAAATAAAAAAATAAGGGTGGCAACCTTTCTTTCATAGATGTCTTCGACCACTATTTTTCATACATTTTTGGTTCTATATTGTAATAATTATATTGCATATTTATTAATTTCTTGAAATTAAAATTTCGAAATAGGTGGCAACGCCTCTTCAAAAAAAATTTCACAAATTATTTTTGCATGTCCGCTTTTCGCATTTATTTTTATATATCTTTTAATTTAAAATTTCAAATAGGTGGCAACCTTTTAACTTTTTAAAACTATGTAAGCATTGTAAAACTTTTTTTGAAACAAGTGGCAACTTCACCTCAGAAAAAATTTTCAACTTTTACCTTTGCAAGGCAGCTTTTTGTAATTAAATTTTTATCTTTTTAATTGAAATTTTCAAACTGGTGGCAACCTTCTTACTCTTTTAAACTCTTTAAGTATTGTTAAATTCAAAACTATTATTAAAATCGTAAACGTAGCGTTTTTTTAACCACGAATGTGATGTTTTTTAGTTGCGTAACTCTATTTTGTTGCACACCCATTCATTTTAATACCTTAAGAAAAGTCACATCGAAAAAGCCGATATTTGCCATACTATTATATTTTCATTACATAAATAAAGAAACATATGCACCTCTATTCTATCTATGTGCCTTTGTATGTATGTATGCATGCATGTATGTATTTGTGAATTCATGTAAGTACACGATATGATATAACTCATTTTCTCCATACAAAACAAAAAACCGAAAACATTCACTTCATCATAGGTTCATAAATTTCTCGGCACAATTATTCAACATGAAATCAAAATATTTAAGTTTTTCTGCTCTGTTATGTTCAGGCACGCGCATAATGTGGCACATCCTTTAATACACACATACATACATACACATATACACCGCCATATAAGCATTTCCAAACTTATTTACCCATAAATCCATTCTTCAAACGCGCTTCCTCGGTGGCCGCACTGTCGAGCCCCCAGTTCTCCTTTGTAATTGTCACACACACACAAACACACACAGATAATTATTTGTTTTGTTTTACATTTTAGTGGTCTCTTTTTTCACCGTTATCACGCAATTTTATGGGCGAAATGTGCTAAATGCCTGACATTTATGTTAATATAGAAATCATGAGCTGCTCGCGGGTTGCGTGCGCGCCAAAAGTGGGGGAGTGTGAAAAATGGGGAGCATAAAAGGTTATTACTGTTAGTTTGAAGTTACATTGATTTATTTCGGGAGGAATATGCTAATGCGAATATATCATATATGTTAAGTAGGAAGGAATCTAATTTCGTGTTACGCATGTGTGCAAATCTGTGTGTGGCAAGCAGAGCCCGAGCTGCTCGTGGTTTGGGGAAAATGAAGAATGCTGTTAGAATATTAGCATATTGAAATTTGGGTACAAATTTGTGTATGGAATTTATAAAAATATGGCAAACAAGGTAAGGGATGGCTGAGATACGAAAGGAACCAATCTATATAAAATAAGAAAAGAACGTTTCTTTTTGCATTTCAAAAAATATTGCCAATTTTTTATGAAAAGATAAATTAAAAAATTATTTTATACAAAAAAAAAAAATAATAAAATAATTTTTTAATAAAATTAAATATTTTAAAATTTTTATTCCATTATTTTATGAAAAATTAAAAAAATACATAAATAAAATAATTTTCTTATAAAATAAAATATTTTAAAATTTTATACTATTATTTTTATAAAAAAAAAAAAAAATATAAATAAAATAATTTTTTTATAAAATTAAGTATTTTAAAAGTTTTTAAAAAATAATTATAAAAAAATTATTCAAAAATTAATGTATTATAGTTTTATTTTTATGAAAATAAGGATTTTAAAACTTAAAAAAATATTTTTTATAAACAAAAAATTTAAAAAAATTTTATTTATTTTTTTTATAAAATAATATTTTTATGATTTTGTTTGTTATTTCTGTAAAAGAATTAAAAAGTATGTATACACATTTTAGTTTATTAAAAAGTAAATAAATTTTATACAACGAAATATTATTAAAAAATATGTGTTTTGTTTTTTTACATTATTTATTTATTTTTTTTTATATAATAATTTTTTTACACATTTTTTAATTCTTTTACGGAAATAAAATTTTTTTAAATATTAATATTAAATAATTTTTTATCAAATTTATTAATTTTTAATAAAATAATTTTGTTATAACTTTTTTTTTAAATGCTTTTACCGAAATTTCGTAATTCCTTCGTAAAAAGTTATAATAACCGTTTCATAAAGTGCTTCCAACTTTTAGAAAAAGCATTATTTTTTCCAAAACTGAGCACCTTATTTTCTGAAAACTTTCTCAAAACATTCCTAACCTCAAAATATTCGTTTCGTCAGAATTATACTAAATAGTCGAACTTTTCAAATCTTTCCTAATACTTTTTCTTGACAATTTTAATAACATAAATTAAAAAAAGTTATTCTACAACTAAAATTTCATCGAGAGTTACTAGATTTCGCAAGATCCGGTATAGAAGAAGAAGTTAAAAAATTGTTCTCATAGTTCTTGGAATTTGGATGAAGCAAACTAATATTTTTGATCTTCTTATTATAAAATATAAAATAATTTTTAAAAGGGGGTCGTTACCACTACTTTGAACTCCATTCCCACGAAAATCGGATCTAAATAACCAGAACGGATACGGATTTTTAACGTGCAAAGAACTGTCAACTGAGCGCCATGTCTCGAAATTACTTCAGGAATGTTCTCTGCCGCTTCAACAAGAACATTCAAAGTAATGCCAGCGTACCAGATACCAGGTACCGAAAATATTAATGCTGTGAATAAGTTTAAAAAAATTATTGGCCATTCGAGGCAAGTTTAGATCTTATTGGTCCCTCCATTTATCGGATAACATCTAAAAATATGTATGAAGACAAGTTGAGCGAGAAATGTAGTAAAGATGAGCAGCTCTTAAGCGAAAAAGGTTCTGTAAAAAATCGGAGTCGCCTCAAAGCAAAATTATATCATACAAGTGTGTCATTACAAGGCTCCTTTTAAATATTATGATTTATGTAAATTTATCACAGTCGCTTTGGAAAAACCCATTTTCAAGTATTTTTGTATATTTATACTCTCGCAACAAAGTTGTTGTAAGCCCTAAAACTAAAAGAGTCAGATATATATATATATATACATATATATATATATACCAAAGTGATCAAGGTGACGAGTAGAGTTGAAATCCGGATGTCTGTCCGTCCGTCCGTGCAAGCTGTACCTTGAGTAAAAATTGAGATATCATAATGAAATTTTGGTACACGTATTTCTTGGCTCCATAAGAAGGTTAAGTTCGAAGAACTGCCACGCCCACAAAATGGCGAGAACCGAAAACTTATAAAGTGTCATAACTAAGCCATAAATAAAGACATTAAAATGAAATTTGGCACAAAGGTTCACATTAGGGAGGGGCATATTTGGATGTAATTTTTTCTCGGAAGCTACTGTAGCTATGTCAACCAAACTCTACAGAGTCGTTTCTTTTAGGCATTTCCATATACAGTTCAAAAATGGAAGAAATCGGATAATAACCACGCCCACCTCCCATACAAAGGTTTTGAAGAAAATCGCTGAAAGTGCGTTAATCGGCTAACAAAAAACGTCAGAAACACTAAATTTTACGGAAGAAATGGCAGAAGGAAGCTGCTCCCAGGCTTTTTTTTTAATTTAAAATGGGCGTGGCGTCGCCCACTTATGGACCAAAAACCATATCTCAGGAACTACTATACCGATTTCAATGAAATTCGGTATATAATATTTCCTTAACACCCTGCTGATAAGTACGAAATATGGGTGAAATTGGTTCACAACCACGCCTACTTCCAATATAAAGCTATTTTGAATTCCATCTGATGCCTTCTCTATTATACAGAGATATATATTAATACATTAGGAACCAATGATGATAGCGGAATAAAACTTTACACAAATACGGTATTTGAAAAATATGTAAATGACGGATAATGAAATCTCGATTATCACTTTATCATGCGAGAGTATAAAATGTTCGGTGACACCCGAACTTAGCCCTTCCTTACTTGTTTTCTTTTACTTACCATACAAACATCTTTCTTATACATATCTGTAAGTTTGAGTGAAAAAAATTGCGTGCTCGCTGATTGATACGTTTTGTATGGTTTTAATGGCTTTTTACGCGTCCTTAATTGCGGCTTTTGTTTGTTAGAGGATTGGTTGGTTGAAAGGGGAAGTCGCAGAATACCTAACCGCAAGCGATAAGCTAGTCACTCAGTGTTTGAGTTTTTGAACTGACGTTATTTTCTCCCCAAAAAGCTGGTAATTTGTCGGAACCGCCGATACCGGACCACTATAAGATGCAGCTATCATACAAACTGACCGATCCAACTCAAGTCTTTGTACGGAAAACTTTTTTATTTCGAAAAGTAACTTCACGAAATTTAAGCTCATATATTTGCCTAAAGCAACGGTACAATATTGGGTCAAATTGTTCAGATCGCATTGCTACAGCTATAGCGGGCCTTACTGTACAAGTGTGCGATGGAAGACATCAAGAAGCATTCGGTCGTAGTCCGGCCGATTGCCTTGCATGTTGCCACCGACGTTTCTTTGTCTTTTCCCCATGTGCTGCCGGCTAGCGACTTGAGGACTTTTTTACGACTTTGGTAACAATAGAGGTCATCTGAGGAGTGAAGGAGCAGAAGCTGTCGAAAATCACACCTGAAATCGACGGCTCAGGTAGTTCATAGTCCACCTCTTCAGATCCTTCTTCGATGTCCCCAAGTAGCGTTGTGTAATTGTCTGTGTCTAAAGCCTTTTGACAAGTCTAACGCATCAAGTATCCTCCTCTCGCAGGGTGGTTTTTGGTTGAGACCATGAAATATCTGGTTGTTTATGATGCTAAGTGCTGTGGTGGTGCTGTGCACTTTTCGGAAGCCATGCTGGTGATTGCTAGTGTCTTCACAAGGGGGGGGAGAGAGATCGAACGACTGACTCCTGTTTGTTGGCGGGTTTCCCAGATTTCAGTAGTGGGGCAATTCTTCCGATTTTCCACGTATCAGGTATTTGAAGAGTGGTCAGCGACAGGTTGAGGACTTTGATGAGGTAGCTTATTCCCGTCGAGCTTAAGTGCACCACCCTCGTTTCTCACATTTTTGAAAAAAATAAAAAATTTAAAACCTAACCTTACATCATAGCTTACTTCAAGCGAGTTTATTTTTTAATATTCGAAATTTCTACTCTTTTTATAAAAAATATACCAAAAACAAATTTCGCTACTTCCTTGAATATTGAAATAAATACCAAAAATTTTTACATTTAAGTCTTTTTTTATTAAAAGTAACAAATATTATAAGTAAATCAATACAATATGCTTCTACTTAAGCTAAATAAATATTACAATTGCTACTAAATTACAGTTGCTCAAATGTCGTGAGGTCCTTGCAAGCACGTTTGGCGGTTACCACGGCGTATGAGTAACTTTTTTCACGCGCCAACTCGCACTTTGTGTTTGTTTTAAATTATAAAAAAATTCAAATTAAATAATAACTTATAAAACAAGTCTAAACTAAAAACTGAAGATAACGCTTCTATGTCTAGCAACTACAACTACAAACACACTTAATTACAACTACTTACATTTAAATTTATGGAAGCCTTACGCTACTAACTCTACTAAGCTACACTTAGATATGCTTACAATCGATTTCCATGTTTTTGTTGTTGTTGTCTACAAATGAATCGAACATGTACCCAACATGTTTGTTGCCCGCTGCCAACATATAAATATTACAAACAGACAAAATGCAGCTAACGACTTTGCTGTCGACGGCCTAAAAGTATGCTTGGAAATTATTGTTTCGTGATTTAGTGCTACTTAAACGTTTATTGGCGAGTTTGCTTTCACTGATTCTTGTAAAATTTGTGCGCTTCGTAATATTAACTTGAACTGAAGTGAAATTATATAATAAGTATGCTAATTTTCTATATTCCACGTATTTGCTATTGTATTTGTTATAACTAGACTTAATAAATTTGTAATTGTATTTAGTACCGTTGCTTAGCTTAGACCGATGTTTCGTAAATGACAATTTTTAAGACTTTGGGTTTGTTCTCTTGTGCCTCTTTGACTTCCTTGAGTAGCGCATTGGTGATGGCTTCCAGCGCGGCGATGTCGGCGTTGTCCTTCTTCGTGCCGGTATTCCATTTGGGCATTGAAACCTTTTTGGTGGAGATGTGAAGACAATAAGATATGTTTTTTTAGTGAAGATAGCTTTATGAAGTGCTAATAAATATATTTTTAAGGCTTATTTGGGTACATAATATGCAGTAAAAGCTTAAGAAGTGGAAGCTCTAAAAATCTGCGAGCTTTTTATGAAAGCTTCAGTTATAAATTAAGCTTATCAATATAATTATGGCTAGTTAAAGGAATATGTATACATATTTTTGTTTAAATTTTACTAAATTGCAGGCTTGAGAATTTTTGCAAGCAAAGCATAAATGTCAAGGTCATGTTAAAAGCTTGGGCAAGCAGTTGCTTTGAATTGCTAATTGTATTGTTAGATTTCATTAATATATTTCGATTGTATAGGCTTTGTATTGATCTTAAAGCAGTATAAAACTACTTTTTATATATTTCAAAGCTTGGCGCCAAAAAGTGGTCCAATAAAAAATTTATTTTAATTTATGTTAAAGCGATAGATAATTTCTGAAGCTCAAAAAATAATAAAATTTTTTGTTAAAGTAATTGCGCTTAGTACCGCGCGCATACAGTGAAAACTGATTGGGATACAATTTTTTAAATGTATACGAGGTGCGCTCGAAAAGTTTGGCGAGCTTTCACTTGTATCAAAAACTTTTTCCTTCATTCATACACATTCATTTATTTCTCTTTAGGTGGCACACCTAATGTTTTTCTTCATCATTATTGGCTCAGACCGCCTACGTGGATGTAATCGATTTTACAATAGCGCCATCTAGTGTTGAATTCAATAAAAAGGATTTTTAATCAAATTTCTCCATAAAATAATCTTTAAGCTTTTTAAAAATCGAATGCCACAGTCCAAAAATTCATCTTTTTTCATATGCCGCCAATTTCGCAATCCTTGATTTCTTTTCCGACCCTACGGTCGGGTTATTGTTCAGAGAAGTACTAGAAATAGTCTTCTTTCTTGTACTTTCATTCACGGATGAGGCCGGAATCACTGCTACACAGGGCAGTGGAAGTTTTTGTTTTTATAATTATAATTATATAAAATATTAAGTTTTAATTGATACAGTAGATTTTTTTGTATCGAAAAACGCCTTTCTTTAGCTGTCGGATCTCTATGCCTTTGTACCATGCCATTCATGCCATTACTTCTTTCTCAAACCGTGAAAAGTACATATTTTCTATTACATCTTATAATATTAAGGGCTTACATGGGCTTACGGGTTCCAAAAAATCGACTTTCGGTTTTATTAAATTCTACAATACCTCTGCCATATTGTCTTAAATGTTCGATCCGATTAATAGTTTTGGAGATATAGCCTTGAGAACTTGTGCGCTCGAGGTTAGCTAGGCTAAGCGCCCCGTTTTTAAACACATTTTTTTTCAAAATTTTCTTTTTGAAGGCGGTTGACAAAATTTCTCGAGAACCACTCAACCAACATAAAGAAATTTTACACAGTTCTTTGAAATATCCGAAATGGCGTCACAATGGCCGCCTTTAAAATATTTTTTTAAAAAAATTTCAGAATTTCTTAATTGCGTATATTTGAAACAATAAAAAAATCTAATAAAATATTTAATTTTTTTATATGAGAAAATAATTGTTGAAAAAAGTCTGTTTTTTACCCAAGTAAACCCATCTAATCCCTTAATGGAACAGGTGAAAGTTCAGACTCAGAAAATTTAGAAGCTTTGATGCTGCCATTGTAAGTGAAAATATCGCTAAAAGGGCTACTATTTAAGCATGTGTCTTCTTGGCAACCAAATTTCTTTCCATTAAGTTAGACGTCTCCGAATTGAGTTTTTATTTTCTCCTTTTACAAAAACTTTAATAAAATAATAGTTATGTTGGTTTTAGATTTTCTCCTGCTGATTCTTGACCTGCTGCGCAATCGTTAGTCAAGTGATACTAAAATTCAAACAAAATTATAGGAATATTCATATAATTATTTCAAAATCTACTATTTATATAAGGTGATCCTCCTTTCTGAGCATTGTTTATTCTGATTTAAGATTTTACAGAAACGATTCATGTATGTATTTTTTAATATTCTAAATTCTTTTTAATATGTTATTTATATAATATTATTTTTACATATTTAAAAAAAAATATATATTTTATAGAAATATTAATTTCAAAATAAATCTAAAATAACATATTATCCCAATCATTTTTTACTGCCTGATATCGCATTATTTACAGTTTTTGAAACGTAAAATAACCTGAAAAGCTTACGGGTAGTAATTTCTTTAATTTTACATCATCTACAGAACGCTATAGTATGGAAGTTAAGAAAATAATTAAAAATAGATTTCGAAACATGTGGTTAGTAGGAAGTGTTAGTAACGACATATATTATATAAAATGGTGAAATATTTGAAAATAAAATATAATTATTAGAGATATTTACACAAATAGCTACAAATGTATTTTTTTATGTATAAATCCATATTATTGAATAATTGTCA
This sequence comes from Bactrocera tryoni, assembly GCF_016617805.1. NCBI lineage: Eukaryota > Metazoa > Arthropoda > Insecta > Diptera > Tephritidae > Bactrocera > Bactrocera tryoni. Next base: position 20,008,455 of record NC_052502.1, read on the forward strand.
TTAATTAAAAGTATTTAACAGTTTGAGGTAAAAAATTTGCTCTGATAATAAATACTATATGTATGTCATAGTCCGAAATACCAAAATATTCATATATTTTCAGAGGCATCTTTAGATATTGTAAAAAATTATTGACCACCTGAAACGCAAATCAATTTTTATGTTCGAAACACACGTAGACTGCAGTTGTCAAATTGAATTTCATAAATTCAGACTTTTTTTTAATGTTTTCAACTGTGAATACACCGAAATTCATTTAAGTTTCAGTTGAATTAGTTTACTAGTCATTTCTTTGTTTAAGATTATCATAGAAATAATTTTACATATTTATTGTCCTTAACAAGTCAAATGTCATTCTACCTTAATGAAACCCATATAAATGTTAGGTTAGGTTAGGTTTTGTAGCCTACGAGTATAAACAGTGTTTAGAACATTTTCTTTACTTGTGATACAAGCAGATAGTGAACCAGATTCTCCAGGCGGGAGACGACAGGGGACCTTACCAGTGTGGTTTTAGGCTCGGAAAATCAACAAATGACCAGATATTCACCGCGAAAAAGACCCGTGAAAAGAGAATCGAGGGCATTATGAAATATCTCCTGCCGTTAAACAAGCAGTCATCGCACTCGCGACTAGGCTCCCATATCCTTGTTGACAGTCATAACTTCGAAGTCGTAAATAATTTCGTCTATCTTGGAACCACAATATCAGCCTTGAAATCCAACGCAGAATCACTCTTGCCCATAAATGCTATTTCGGACTGAGTGGGCAATTGAGAAGTAAAGTCCTCTTTCGAAGATCAAGGACTAAACTCTATAAGTCACTCATCAACCACGGATGAAAACACCCCAGCTCTGAAAGTATTCGACGCAGTAACCGCCGAGGGAAGCAGACGAAGAGGAAACCCTTCACTCCGTTGGAAACACCAGGTGAAGAAGGATCTTGTCACACTTGGAATCTCCAATTCTCTCATCGAAATTAAGTAATACCTATTAATTGTTCCATTTTGGAATTAAAACAAATACCTCAAAAATAATATTAGCTTTGAAATCAAACTTAGAAGAAAGAAAATATCAAAGTATCATTTAAGAACTGTCCAAAACCGCTTAGGTCTTCACAGAGTAGAAGAGTTGGGTGTTCCTATAGGAGAATGATTATTTGTATATTTGCAAACTGCGACCCATTTTGAAAAGGGAAATATAGATAAACGAAAGACAATGATTAAGCTTCAGTGAGTAACTCGTCAACTTTGTGAATTTTCTAGTTAGAGGTCACAAGTTTTTATTGCCAAATCTAAGTCCAAAGTTTGTATGACAGAGTAACAATGAAAAATTGCCTTGCACTTCTGTGAAATTTGCTGACCAAACAATGTAAAGCGTGCTGTGTCGACTAACAGAGAGAAGTTTTTATGAGTCAGCAAGAAAGTTCTCAATGAGATTTGGTGTTAAAGCAACCGCCAATAGTGAAGTTCGCATAAGATGGCCAGATGAGTTTACGAATTCAACTCAACTCTTTTAAAGATAGTAAATGAAGTTTAGTTCTCGGTTTCGGAAAGTTGATGAAACTGTCGGTGTTTGATTAAGGAATTCATTAACAAAAGATAAGTCATAAGCTTAAGAGCTGTAATATGCCTCTAATCCTCCATAATTTTCTGAGTTCGAGTCTTAACAAACTTTTTCATTAGTATGCTATTTACATATTTACATAATGGAACATACATATACAGTTATATAGTAAGCTATAACATAATTGTTTCTATAACCAATAATCCATATTAAAAACCAACTATTCGCAATAGTTTTTGTTTATCGAAAGGAGATACCCTTAAACTGTCTATACAATTAAAACTCCCCGCTAACTTTCGCTATGTGCGACTACACATACAAACATACATACCGTTAATACTTTCTGCAAGGCCATGTAGTCCAAGCCATAGCCAGCAGTTTCGCCTAGACGCCGCAAAGTCTCCGCCATCGGACCGGAAAGTTCCTAGAAACAATAAAAAAGACAAAAAAAAAAACAAGAAAAACAAAAAAGCAGATGAAAAACGAATTGGAAAAAGAGCGCATACACGCAGACAATAACAAAAGCGAACAAAGAGGAAAAGTGATACAAAAGTTTCATAATTGATTTAGCGCAAACGCTTCGAGAATTTATTGCCATGCAGCTAATAATAACCGTTACGCAGCATGCAACACTCACTTGCAGCTTCGCCCAACTGGTGGCATATTGCCGACGCACCAGCTCGATAATGGTGGAAGTTAGCGCCAGACCGATGAGAATGTATAAAGTGCAGAGCAGCATGTAATTCGGTTTTTCTGTGAAGAAGAAAATACAAGAAGGAAATAAAATAAATTTAGATGGTAATGAGTGCAAGAGTGAAGGGAGAGAAGTAGTGACAAAAGCGCCAAAGCATGGCGGCTGTACATACTCGGCACTAGATCGCCGAAACCGATGGTTGTCATTGTAATGAAGCAAAAGTAGAATCCGTCAAAGAATGTCCAGTCATCTTCCCATAGCAGCAGCAACCAAGCGCCCGCAGCCAAGTAGACGCCCAGAAAACAAACGGCCAAAACGGCGTAGAACCATGTTTTGCCAATGAAATTCGTAAAGCTCGGAAATTCTGTGTAAAAGATGTTATAAACAGAAAATATAAGATGAGAGAAATATAAAGGATGCGCTCGTAAGTAATGCCCTAAGCGCTGTGCATTTATACTTGACTACACATATGGACAAAATAATAAGTACAGTTGCTACAAAATGGTGTTTAAGGAAGGTTCTTGGAAACTGGTCACTGAGTATCCATATTATGAGTCTGATGAATGAGGCAGAGAAGCCTGGGCCTCTAAAGTACTATTCGACGATACTTAGAATATATCTAGAACTAGTTTTTAGACACTTGAGGATCTTCAAAGTTAAAGGTAGGCTTCCGAGATAACGATCGTATTCAAGATTTTAAGAGTGTGAGAATAACTTAAAAAAGATTCAGGAAATGTTAGCCTGCACCAAGTGAAAAAATATTAGAGTCCAGGTTATACTAAGTAGTAATGGTGGGTATCAATTTCGTCTTCAGAAAATATGCAGGTTCTACTAAATAGTAATGATGAACTTTCGTGGGGGTTTATATAGTTTTACTTTAGCGGATATTGAAGCTTCTAAAGATATGTTTTCTTGTCCTAGTTCAAGACAAAGGATGATGTTTTAAAATGTCTTGGTTATCAAAGACTAAAGTTTACAATAAGTACAAGACGAGGCTTCTGTGGATGGGGCGAAGTCGCTGGAGAAGACACGCCGTATGTTTTTCACGGAAGGTTTGAACCTTAGAGGAAAGGAAAGGAGCTCTCCTTAGACCATAGTTTTAACTCCACCAACAATGTAGCCTGGAAATCCAATCACAGGATAACTCTTGCCAACAGGTGCTACTTCGGACTGAGTAGGCAATTGAAAAGTAAACAAAATAGGAGTCGCTCGAAAATTCCCGTCATGGTGCAGAGGCTTGAGATGACGTCAACTGATGAGTCGACGGCGAGAGTTTTCGAGAGAAAAGTTCTGCGAAAGATTTATGGTCCGCTCAAAGTTAGCCACGGCGAATATCGCATTCGATGGAACGAAGAGGTACGAGATGTACGACTACTTCATTATTAGAGTCGTTTAGACACCCAGTCTTAGCGGACCCACTGAAAACTGCGCAGCCGATGAAATCCTAAGGTGCCCTGGCTCAATTGGATTGGACATGGATTGAGTTCTCTAAACTAGTTGTTCTCAGTAAGGATCATCTTACCGCAATACTCTTACTCACAATATCCAATTGTTCACAGTAGCGAAAACCTCACCGCGGCGGCTGTTGTTAACTCGGCTGCAATCGCGTAAGCTGTGTCTACGCTTAACGGACGTAAACTTTCAAGGTTGTGGAAAAGTCTAGGTACTTCCTCCGCCCATATCCAGCTTACTCAAGACTGAGGTTGTAATATATCGGCAGTCGGCGAACCTGATGCAATTTATATTAGCCGTTTCAACAAAACTGTGGCAGGCTCAAAGCGGTAGCCGATTTTTGACAGTCTTATCGAACAGTACCTAGGAGTATTATTACATCCAAGTGGGTTCCTACTATATTTTCGAAATATCTATCATCTAACTTCAGCTTCCTCGCCTTTATGGTTGATCACTTCGAGCAGTCTAAAAAGTTTCTTCCTGCCCACTACTTTCTTTCCATTTGGAACTATCTGGTAACAAAGACGGTGAGGGTTCGAGTTCCAATTACTAAGGAAGATCAGTTTATTTGATTTCTGGAAGTAGTTGTGTATATTCTGTATGGAACAGAATATATGAGACAGAGTTTAGATTAATTTAATTATATAAAGGTATTCCGTAGTATAGAATTGTACCAAGTCTTCCCTCCAGAATAGCAAAAATAGGGACCTAATCAAAAATATCACTCATCTGTACTTATTATTTCGACCGCAGCTGTATTATACCTGTATAATAGTGAACACTTTCGGGAAGTCCATTGTCGCACTACTTACTTGGCATATATTTGCCCAACACTGAGACGGCCGTCGCGAAGAGCCGACCCCAATCTGCGATGACGGTGAGCGTAAATGGAATGCCGATCAGAGCGAAGCAAATGCAGAAAGCACGTCCGCCCGTCGTTACGGGCACTATGTTGCCATAACCTAAAAACAACGGTAAAATGTAAATATATATTTTATGCGCCTGCAGGATGAAAACAACAGCAACAACACACACATATATTTATATTATATTAAAAAGGATGCCAAAAGTCTGCCGAAAGGGAAAAGCGGAGAGAAAAGTTTTTCTTGTTCGCAGTATGACTTACTCCGTGCTTTCCCCCGAAGTGCAGACGCTTATAACGAGGCATGTGTTATATTTGTCTGCCTGTTTATTATTCACTTGTGTTTTTGTTTATATTTCAGGCGAACATCTTCATGCAAAAATAATATTTCAAATTGCTTTTGTTGTCGAGGCTTTCGGGCACAGTGGGAACTGTTGCTCTTAGCATTTGTGTCTGTGTGTGTGCATGTGTGTATCGCGGCGTTGCTTGGGCACTTACCTATTGTCGTTAACACAGTCGATGAGAAGAACACAGCTTGTAAAATGCTCCAGCGCTCATAGGGCTCTGGAAAGTCTTTATCGGCCTCAATGAGTAGACCACCCTCGGCGGCTTCCTGCACGGCCTGCGTGAGCGATAATGTGTTGTTTATTATTAATATTTACACATAAGGGTTTAGTTAGGCGTGTATGGGTGGGTTGATAGGTAAATTTTAGTTGACATGATATGTGTAATGGCTTTGTCTTGTTTCGGCGAATTTACATAAATTAATTATTTTTGTGGTTTCATGTATAAACACTGAGAAATTATTGAGCTTTGAGGTAATTTGCTTAGAGTTTTCTTATTTTTTTCGAATAAATTTTATTATTATTATTCGATTATTATTTATTATTATTATTCTATTACATTTTTTTCCATAGTAGATTCCGTCAAAAAATCGGATTTTGAATTTTTAAACCCCTAACCTTCATGACAATGATGAATGTAGTTTCCTCATAAAACATGTATATTATTAGGAGAGAGGCTTAAACTAGTCAGAAACAAATATTCTGACTATGCAATCTTCGAGATTTTTTATCTGATTCGGAACAAATTTCAGAATATAGAAGATTAAAAAAATACCATAAAAAGTGTTAACTTTGGCTGCACCGAAGCTGAAAAACCTTTCCCAGGTTCATTTCATAAAACATAAACGGTACAAAAAAGACCTTTAACTTGAATTTGATTGGCAGGTTTAATTGGCGGCTATATGTAGTCGCTGATTAGTCTGATTACGGCGGCTCCAAATAATGACCAAAAGTGCAAAATTTCACTTAACATCACTAAAACGGTAGCCATGTTCACCTACAAATGGAGTGCAGATGTTTTACGTGGGAGCCTGCCGTCGACGGCCTCATCCCATGGTGCTAAGGTGAACACGGGCCAATCCAATTGTTGGAATGGACACCTAACTCCTCATTGGTCGGGTTCGAGGCCGCACTAAAACCTCTTCTGTACTATGGGTCCGCAACCGTGCCGGTATGTGACTTCACACTGAATTGACACAAGGTTAGTTCTCCCCGCACTTGGGTTTAAACTACAGCTACCATGAATCTCTTTGAAGATCCGACCGCAATGAGCAGATTAGAATGAACTCCAAGGGCTTACTGCTCCCTGTGGTACCAGATTTAAGTCAGATCTGTAACCAAAGCTAACAAGCTACAAAAGTACGTGTGGATTGCTGCCTGACTAATAACGCATATTTTGCTTATTGACGAAGTCATTCAGCCAGAAATGGGCCTGATCGCTGAAGATGATTTTTCAAGTTGGTGCCCAGCCCAAATCACGAACATACGACGATTCTGGTGGCCAAGCGGCTCCAGTTCTTTCTTCAATTTGATCTTGCAAGGATGTAGGCCATGATATTTTGGCAAAATTCGCCGCAACGACGTCACAGAGATGCCCAACACTTGAAAACGACGTGTGAGAGACTGATTTGGGTCTTCCGCAATTGATGCGCCAGCGGCAGCAATATTCTCGACACTGCGGCTGCTTATTTGTCTCACTGGCATGGGAACATTTTGTACTGTGCCTGTGGACTCAAATGTTTCCGCTAGACGCTCAATTGTTGATTTGACCATAAATTGGACGTAGCTCTCTTAAAGTTGAGGCTCCGAATTTTGGCAGTAAATTTTAATAATTTCGACTCGTTGTTGGATCGTATATCTTTCCATGATGAAATAGCAAACCTTACTTAAGAGAAATGTCAAAAGTGCGGGAAAAATATGACGTCGTTTGCTGTCCTATTCGTCTACTTTTGTAGCGTCCCTATTGGAAAACCCGTTATTTCCAGTTGAGCACCTATTCGACTCATGACTGGTGACATTTGTTCAAACTGCATATTATGGCGCTCTTTTTTTTTCAAAGCCAAAAACAATAGACACAGTGCATTTTTGTAGATTTTAGGCTCCTCGTATGAAAGGCTTGATTTACCGCGGTCAAATGCTTAGCACCCCCTTTCCTCCTTTTTCTTTCTAGGTGTAACAAACTTCGTGGTAAACTTAATTTGTTCAGGTTATAAAATCACTAAAAGAGCTGAATTAAATATTCGATTGAGAACACTTTAATACATACACATGTATAATAATTTTTATAAATTAAATAGTGTGACATTTTTCGATGCTTAGAAGTCATCATGTATCACAATGGGTAAATTGGCGCGCTCTCTTATCTCAAACAAAAATACAACTCAGCAATAAATTTTTATTATCTCATTGAGCGTCGTTTAGTGCACAAACTATTTTTTAGCTTTGATTAAGCTGCAAAAGCGTGAATTATAGTGTGACTCGGATGGAAGCTGACTGAAGCGATTGCTGATGTGGCGTTGGTGGTGTAATGGTCAGCATAGTTGCCTTCCAAGCAGTTGATCCGGGTTCGATTCCCGGCCTACGCACAAATATTTTTTTATTTTTTGTTTCGGTATTATATATGTAAGTTGTTAAACAAAAAAATAAGAGTAATAAGTAAATAAAACAAAGTCAAGCCAATAATCTCTGACAAGTTGTTCCAACTCGTCCCACATAGGCCAGTGCTGAAACCTTTGAAAATTGTAGCAAGTGATAAAAAGTTAGAGAGAATTAAACTCATTGGAACAGAAAGATTAAATAACAAAAATGAAAGCAAATATAGTGTAGGGACGATCTAAGGTCTGAAAGTGAAATGGGAGGAAGGTGGTTGAATTATATAGTATTAAGAAGGGTTTATCTCGATTTCTGTCAACACTATGAGTTCAACGAAGAAAAGTTATTTTTATCGTCATAAACTATTTGACCGATTCTCAGCAAATTTAATGCATAACATTCTTATTATGTCCATTCGACTGAGTATTGAACCATGGAAGGATGGAGTCATGTGTAGAAGTTTACGCAAGTGAAGAAAGCTCTTTGACTGCCATTCACTTGGGAATGGTCAGAGACGATTCTTTTACATATGACTCAAGCAGGTCACGACTTCCTTGTCCTCTGGGTAGCCGAAAAACATTCAACGACCAAACGAACTAAAGTGAGAAGGCGTCCCTCCCCAAGGCTGTGCGCTGAGTTTAGGATCCGCCACATAAAAAACACCCCCAATGAAAGGAAGAAAACGGCCTCGGATGAGAAATCCCCCTTTTGATAAGAAATTCTAACAGCAATTACCCGTCTGAAGAACAAAAAAGTGGCGTGGGCCGAAGTATTGCCGGACGAGTTAAGAAATGATAAGGAGCTTGCATCAGCTTCTTTGTAGAATATGGTCGGGCGAAAGCATGCTCGACGATTGAAATTTAAGTGTGCTCTCCCCAATCCACAAAAAGGGAGACCCCACAATCTGCGCCTACTACCGTGGGGTAAGTCTCCTCAACATCGCGTATAAGGTTCTATCGAGCGTATTGTTTGACAGATTAAAGCCCACCGTCAACAAACTGATTGAACCTTATTAGTGCATTCGACGCAGTATCCGCCGGAGGAACACAGAAGAAGAGGAAAACCTCCACGCTGTTGGAAAGACCAGGTGGAGAACGACCGGCGCGCTATTGTAAACCACGTAAAGAAAACATCAACCCCGCAAAGTGAAAATATGCTGCCAATAATTTTCTAACCACCCTTCCATACTCACAAAAAACCAATTTTTTGAAACTTCGCTCTTCCAGCTGTACTTACCACCTCATATTTTGCTAATTCCTTCGCTATCAGCTCGTTAAAATTTAACACATCTGTATTATTCAATATGGTCGTGATGAATTTTTCGCGATGTGTCTTTACAACACCCTTCAAATACTGTAAACGTTCCAATTCCGCAGGACGTTCCAGTTGACGGAAGACCTGAAACGAAAAAAACAAAACAAAACAACAACTATAAATAAATTGTGTAAAGAAAGTTTATAAATATAATCATAACAGACTAAAGCTTCGTGCGCTATTTTCAGCTTTTATTTACCGTTGTGGACCACAAAGCAAAGAAAAAAAAGAAAAACAAACAAAAGACAAAAATTCGCCTGGTAATCACCAGGAATTCTTCTGTGCTGCATATTTGCATGATCTCTCGCTGTGTCTGTTGTTTATCTCGCGCTACTCACGGACAGCTCGTTTCAAGCAAAGCAGACAGCTGTTTGCCCTGCGGCGCGAGGAGACCGGGTATACTAAAGAGTCTATTGTGTAATTGAAAGGCTTCCCGCGAATTTGACGGATTACTTGATCATTTGGGAAAACAGAGCTGATTTGTGCCGTCGTGCTTCTGCTTTGTGCATCAAATCGTATTTTTATGAACTTACGAAACATTAGGTACGACTATCCGGCATTTGAAAGCGTGTGAAAACATGTGTGTGTGTGCCCATTTGCTATTTTCGTTTATGGTTTTGTGTTCGATTTGCGGTTATGTGGTAATTTTGTGTTTGAAAAGTCTTTATTGATCTTTTATGCGAGTGCAGTTAGTCTGAGACAGCAATAAATAGATAATTAGGACAATGCTTTTGTTTACACTTTTCGCCTTTATTCACATAATTAGTCTATTTAATCTTAAACACTAATTTTATAACGATAGAAAATTTTTTGAAAACATTGAAATGGTTTTTGGGTTATTTTTAATATGAGAATTGAGTACTGAGTGCAGCCTTTTTGAGCTCAGGATTCTTACACTCCTTGCCTACTAATAAAAGTCGAACAAAAAATAGAAAGGGATGATTATTACTCAAGGCCTTTGGATCCATCTACGTGGGTAGGGATCATATCACCACCATTGCGTAAAGCAAGTTCCTGGAATTGTTCAGAGTTCTGGATCTTTCTGACCATATCTGATATGGAAAGTGCAAAATGAATCACAGGTCACAGTGCAAAACCTCTATTATTTTCTATCTAACAATGACTCTTAGAAGGATACCTAATAAATTTTGAACTCTGTTCTTAACCAAAAATTTATAAGAGCAATCAATTTGATAGAGTCAAAAATTGCATCGGCATTCTTTGACTTTTTAAGAATTGTAAAGTTATCGACTAATTATTATCGAACAAAATTTAACATAGAAACATATCGATTAAAATTTTATAATATCGATACTAAAACAGAAAATTCTCACTTTTTATAATAGAAAAGTTAAAGTCAGATATTTCTCATAAATATGAAAAACGAATTAATAATTTTAAAAATAAAGACTGTTTATATCGATGACGTTTGAACACAAAGCTACTTGCGGTGACCACTACTATTCTTTGGAGATTCATAAAAAATTTATGAGAGAAAAGAAAAACGTTTTATTAATAGATGATCCAGTGCCTAATTGATCCGTTTCTGAGCGTTTTTGGGAAAACGTTCCACTGCGTTCAAAAACCTTTTGCTAATTATCGAAAAACTCGAAAATCGTTTGTCGGTTTTACATTAAATTTTCAGTTAATAATAAGATAATATACTTTAAAAAAATGCAATTAAATTTTTTGAAAACTCTGACTACCCAAAATGTTTAATCAAACGATTATAAAAAAATTGCTATGGTTCTTTGAATGGTAATAATTTAATATTCTAAAATTTTTCTTAAGACTTTTGGAGTACCAGAAATATGTACTTACTTTTTCAATATATGTATATATTGTCTTAGGAAGTAATTTAACTCCTATCTATAATGTGAAAATGGACGAAATCGGATGAAAACCTCGTTCACTCCCATATAATGGTACTGTTCAAAACTACTAAAAGCACGATAAATCAATAACTAAATGCGCCAGAAACGTAACAACCCGCCAGTATGATATGTCAAAGCTTTATAGGGACCGGGGTAAAAATTGAGCGAGCCTTTTGCACCGTAGCACCGCCTACTTTTTACTGAAATCCCATATCTCGCAACCCGACTGACCGTTTTCAACAAAAGTTAGTATGTGGTATTATTTTTATATTTTTATGTCACATTGTGAAAATAAGCGAAATCGGACAATAACCACACCTACTTCCCACATAGCACAATTTTAAATTCTACTTGATTCTTTTACTTTTCAGTACACTAATCAAGAATCAATTAATATAATGGGACTAAACTTTGTACGAATAATGCCTTTAGTGCATGCCACCTTATGATCAAAAATTCTTCAATTCCAACAAAAATTGTTCAAGACCCTAGGTACCGATTATTTGGATCCCAGTACCAATAGTTGCCTTTTGATCGAAAATATCGGTCAATGTGTGAGTTATTTAATTGAAATTCAGGAATAGTACTTCTCTGACAATGGTATGTCTGTATGTTAAAAATGCCATGAATCAGGTCATTACTTTCCTGAGCCCCCATATACCTAATATAAAGATTTTCGAAATTCCAGGTGACTTTATGCAGGATATATCAGCCAATATGTGGGTTATCTCAATGAAAATAAGGGAGCGTGTTTGCTCAAAACAGTGTATCTTTGCGCCGAACATAGACAAAATCCGACAAAAACTTGACCAACCTCCTATATAACTAATATCATGATTTTCGAAACTCCGGTTGACTTAACTCTATATGATTGCTTTTTTAGTATATAACATGTCAATAGTATGTAGTATTTCGAAAAATTGATAAAATCTAGTCGATACTACCCCAGCTGCCATATACTGCATATAATGGTTTTCGTTTTTCTAACAAATCTTATGTGTCTGTCAGTATAGAAGTTATATATATTATAGTATATGTACTCGTATATATAAAATTGCTTGGATTTCGATTCTCAGGTTGACGTTTTACACCATAAAGTATTTCCCTGGTTTTGATTCTTGTAAATTGCAAGAGTATAATATGTTTGGTTGCACCCGAACTTAGGCGCTTCCTTACTTGTTCTAAACGCGTTTGATATCAAAGATAATGCCTTGTGCGCAGCTAAAAGTATTTCTACATATTTATATCTATTTAATAAATAAAAATTGGTTTATTTAGAGATCAAAACATATCAATTAATATCGATAATTATCAACGATTATCGATTATTAATAAATATAAATTAATCGGAGTACATTTTGATATTGTTAAAATATAAATGAGCATAGCATTTAAGATTAACGAATTTGAAAAGTAATTGAAAAGCATAAATTTACAATTTTAGAGAATATGGTAGAGGCCCGCTAATCCGGACACGGCCTAATCCGGATTCCACTGTAATCCGGACAGGGTTAAAAAATTCAAAATTTCTATTATGTCCCTTGTAATCGGACCCGACATTCTCTATCCGTATTCTCTAATCCGGATCACATATTTATTATTCACTACATTTACTTTTATGATTTATTGTTTTAAGTTTTTTTTTGGAACATGTGTATTATTTGTTATAATAAGCAAACAGAAATTTATAAATATTTTTTCTTAATACGAGTACATAGTTCTGATATGTCTTTGGTAATCCGGTAATCCTTATATTCCGGATAGGGGCCGGTTTTAATTGATCCGGATTAGCGGGCCTCTACTGTATGCTGAAAATTGTTTATAGAGAAAATATAGCGACAAACTTTTGTTCCGCTCATATCGGAATAGGAATGAGTTTTAACTCTATTGTCATTCCTAAATCCTAAAATCCTTTTAGTTTAGAGCAAAACGCAGGAGATCGATTTTACGAACTACTTTCCCTTGGTAAAGTTAATCTTTCCGAAATAGAAGGAGCTTTCAAAGGACATTGTTCAATAAAGATTCATGCGGTAAAGCTAAAAATCTTGTCGGACGCAAATAGTTAAAGTTGTGGCGCGGAAGGTTAGGCTGAAACATCCCGGCGGTTTCTCATGCATTGTCCAGCCGTTGCAAGGCTGAGATTGAAACTGACATTAACAGCCTTAACAAATTTGTGAGAGCCTACAAGACCTTTGTCGATTTGTGAGGATTTCATGTTCTAAGCTGTTCACGTGAGATTCCTGTTAGGATTGACCTAGTAAACTGATCCTAACCTAAACTAATGATGAAATAATAGTAGGTTCAAGTTGGGTCTGTACTCAAACAATTTTGAGGGCGAAAAAAAATTTAGTGGAATACCCAAAAATAAAATTGAAAACCGACAATATGTTCAGTCAAAACCATAATCGAATATTGAAAGTATTTACAAAAGACTTTCCGAAATTAATTTCAAGTTCAAATTAATTTCAAGTTCGTCTCTTTTGCATTTATGGTGCAGAATTTTGCCGAGACTATTATTAGATCGAGGTATAACCAAAACTTTGTAATTATCTCATCTACAAAATTTATAGCATATTTATAGTATTGTTTACGAAATCTAATGATAGTGAGAACGGATATCTAAAAATTCGCCAACAACGTCATCGAATCTAATTATTTTGTTGATGAACGCGTTTGCCTGGCAACATTTGTCTTAATTATTGTGCAAGTGTGTGCGCAATCTGCTAAATTATATGTGTAAGCAGTAGAAAGTTTGTGTAGAGCAATTTAAATTATCCAATTCATTAATCTTATTTCATTCACAAATAGCCAAAATTATTGGTGTAAACAAAAGTGCAAAATATTCGAAAAATGATTTATGGAAAAGTAAATTTTTCTTATTTTGTAAAATATTTATCTGCAATATTTGCGTTTATATGGTAAAGTAGCTTAAGTCGACTTATTTGTAGGAGGAAAATTTTAGTTATAGTCATCTAAGTGGAAAATGATAATACAGGGTGGGCCATCTAACGTTTTAAATTTGAATTATCTATATTTCGACATTGGAAACGTCAAATACCATTCGGAAAGTGACAGATATTCAGTAAAAAGTCTAAAATTTACGAAATGGGTCGCTATTCACTAGAAGAAAACTGGGAAATGTTGAAAACTTGAAAAAAACCCGATGATGGTCAATTTTACCGAAAAATCATCTTTTCGGACGAGGCTCATTTCCACCTCGATGGTTACGTTAACAAGCAGAATTGTCGCATTTGGGGCACAGAAAACCCGCACGTAATCGTCGAGAAGCCAATGCACCCAGCACGAAGCACTGTAGTGTATGGTGCGGATTTTGGTCTGGTGGAGTCATCGGCCCATTTTTCTTCGAAAATGAAGAAGGAACCGCCGAACCATCAATGGTGAGCGATATCGCGCAACGTTATCCGAATTTTTCTTCAAGCGAATTGAAGAGGAAGACTTGGACAACATTTGGTTCCAACAGGACGGCGCTACGTGCCATACAGCAAACACTACACTTAATCTTTTACGCCCTATCTTCAAAAATCGCATAATCAGCAAAAGAGGTGATGTGAATTGGCCTCCCAGAAGCTGTGATTTAACTCCGTTAGACTATTTTCTGTGGGGAGCTGTTAAAGATAATGTTACGCCAACCGTCCAGAAACAATTCAAGATCTAAAGTACGAGATTCAAGCTGCTGTAGCTGCCATAAGGCCTGAAACCATCGAGAAAGTACTCCAAAATTGGGTGGATCGGATAAGCTACTGTAAACTCAGCCGTGGTGGTCATTTGTCAGAAATTGTTTTACACAAATAAATTTCATAAAACAACCTTTTAAATAAATGTTAGACCTTTGAAAAATATGAAGCCGTTTTTTTTTTGACTTTTTATTTTTTATATATATTATTATTATTATTTTTTATATATTATGATTGTATTTGGAAAAGAAAAAAAGAAAGTTCAGAGACGCGTCTTAAAATTTTTCATTCATATGATTGAATCATAATTGAACCGGATTGAAAAAAATTTTTTTTTTCTCATATTAAAATTTTTTATTATCTCCTTTGAAAATACTACTAAGGAAATGAAAGCATGCCAACGTTTAATCCAATCCTCAATACACCTGTCATTAGCCTTGGATGGAATGCCTTCAATGCTTTCAGCGATTGTTTCTTTTTATTAGTTTCGGCTCATTTTTGGACCGCCATTCGCTAGATTGTTGAACAGTTTTTGGGTTATATTCATAAAACCATGCCTCGTTACCAGTAAAAATGCGCTATATGAATACAGGGTTCTCAACTACGTTGTCAAGCATCTCTTTCGCGATCTCTACTTGACGTCGTTTTTGCAAAAGCTTAGATCTCTTGGTACGAGCTTAGTATTGACACGCTTCATACCGAAAACATTAACCAAAATAAATTAAGTCGATCCGTAGAAAATGAGATCCTTTGTTATCTCTCTGATGCCAACTCGACGATTTTCGAGCACTTTTTCGTTAACTTTTTTGATGTTTTCATCACAAACAGAAGAGACAAGTTTTCGACGACTTCTCGACCTTCACTGTATGTTTTTTGTCACCCAAATACTTGTGTTCGTGATAAAATCGACTACTCAAAATACTTCTGCAACACTTTTTACGACTCCGAAGCAGTGATTTTATTGTAAACACCAAAATTCAAGTAAACTCGTTATTCAAGACTTTTTCCATAGTAAAAATCGCCAGAAAAAAATGTTCGCATCGCAAACAGCTGCCGTTCTTACGACAGACGACAAGTTGTGGTTCTTACGACAGCTGAAACGGTTCCAGACTGTCAACTCGACAGAATTCTGCCGCTACAACAACAACAACATCGAATTAATTGTCAAATAGAGTTCAAACATCACAGGAACATAAAAAAGTTGTCATATTCTAGGCTAAATTTTTTTTTATGGACCAGTCCGGGTCAAATTTGATCAAATGGTATAATCTCTTGAAATAACTGGTACTCCATACAACAAAATTAAAAAAATTTGATGCTTCAATTTCTCATATGTTCAGCGAGCACCTTGTTGTTTTCATGTTTCTAGTCACGTGACGACATTGAGTGAAGCAGAGAAATCAATAAAAAAGTCACGTTTTTGCTGCTATCCATAGGCCAACTGATAATAACCATAAGCATCATAAGTAGACTTTTTCATATATACATATGCAAATACATACATACATATATGTTTCTAGTTGAAAATAAAAATACGTGCGTCTTGTAGTGACCTCGGTAACGCACTTATATGCTCTTAGTTGAATGCCTAAAATATGTAAATACATATAAAATATATGAGTAGGTGTGAACTTTTAGGAATTAATATGCGCGAAGCATTTTCTTCGTATGTGGTTTATTCAATTTCTTGCATGTATCTTGGATATGCCGAAGGCTTATTATTCGTGAAAAGGGATAAATACAAAATTTTATGTCGTTAAGGCGAGTTTCAAGTTCTTCGTTTCAATAAGATAACATACAATAATATAAAACCTTAAATTAGATAAAAAATCAAATAAAAAATACTTGGCAACCCTATTTTAGATAGTGAATACAGAAAATAATATTTTTTTAGTAAATGGGTGATCGACTACTAAAGCTATAAAATAATGCCAATCATAATTTTATTAGGTGCTACTGTGAACTCCTTTACTTTAAACTTTTTGAGGAGAGTTGCCACCTTTTCATATTTTTTTAAACATTTTAATTCATAACCTGTGCTTACCACTACAACACTAACTGATGAGATGCACCAAATTGTCCATTGAAGACTAAAAAATTATAGTGATTTTTAGGAATGTTGCCAACTTTTTTAAATTGTAATTCAATAAAATTTCGTAAACTTCGTATTTTAAAAAAGTAAATATAACATTGCAATGTAGAATGCAAACAAAAATCTTAAAAAAAAGGTTGTGGCTCAAACTATTTTCTGAGCAGAGTGGCCACATTTTTGAAATTTAACTTCAGTAAAATTGATAACGGCTATGTAGCATTGCAATACATCAAATTGAAGTGGTTTAAGAGCTAACTACGCTTGCATTAAACTAAAAATTTGAGCAGAGTTGCCACATGTTTATATTTTTAATTAACTTAAGTTCCTAAAATAAGTTAAGTATCATAATACTTACTGATGAGGTAAACTTAATTTTATGTTAAAGACATAAAACTAAAAAATAAAGCTGAAACTATTTTGGGGAATGTTGCCAACTATCTTATATTTTATGTTCTATAAATTTTGTACTGTTAATACAATACCAAAATGTCGGTGTCAAACTGAAAATATTTTAAAAAGATTGTGATTGAAATAATTTTGTGAGAAAAGTGGCCATTTTTTATCATTTTTGAGAAGAGGTACCACCTGTTTATAAATTGTTATTCATTTAAGTCCCCAAGATAAGTTAAGCACTACAACATTTAAAAAAATTAAATCTAGTATTGAAAAAAAAACGAATTTCGTTTGAACTATTTTCTATGGAGTGGCCACCTGTATACAATTTAATTTCAATAAAATTAACCACGGTAATGTAATACTACAAGATGGGTAACAAATTTAACCGATATGTAAGAGCTGACAGCTGAAAATGTTTTCTGACAAGTGTGGCCACCTGTTTAAAATCCTAAATAAAACGAAATTGATAACGTTAAGTAGTATTACAATATGGGTATCAAACTACATAAAGTGGTTTAAGAAGAATTCTCTTTGGAATTACTTTCTGAGGGGAGTGGCCACCTGTTTAAAATTTTAATCTCAGTAAAATTAACGTCAATATAGTATTAGAGTAGCGTATCAAATGAAAGTGGTTTGTATTTATATAGCTTGAATTATATTCTGAAAAGGGTTGCCACATGTTTTAAATTTAAAATTGAATAGAATTGATCAAGTAAACATTACGATATGAGTATCAAACTAAAGTAGCTTAAAAGGCCATTTAACTGAATTTTTTTAAGAGTGGCCACCTGTTTAAAATTAAATTTCAATAAAATTGATAAAGCGAACAAAAAAACGCAATATGTTTATCAAACTGAACAGCTTTACGAAAGTTTGCATTCGAAAAAAAGTTTAAGAGAAGAGTGGCCACCTATTTTAAAATTTTAGTTCAATAAAATTGATAACTTTAACTCAATATTGTAATATCGGTGTCCAGCTAAAGTGCTTTTAAGAAGTTTAAAATTGAAAATATTTTTGAGTAGAGTGGCCACCTGGTAGAAACTTATTTACGTATTTCAATATAAACTTCATCAATTTATTCTATTTCATGAGAAGTCAGAATTTAATCAATTAAACGCATAAAGCACTCATTAACAATGAGCTCCCAGGTTTATTCTGCGTATTTAATTCATTTACAAGAAAAATCGCTACAATTTCTTAAAAACATTTATTCATCAGCAAATTGCTACAATTTTCGAAGCTGAAATGAAAATAAACAAAAAGTCATTACTAAATCAATTCTTGATTGCGAACACGCCCACATGCGGAGTATATAACTCAAGTGATGTAAAATAAATAAACTAATCGACTCTTCTGATTGATTTGTGATGAGTTAACGGCACGCGCGCGCTCCTCTTTGATGCCGTTACTTTTTACAATTTCAATTAATTGTAAAATTTTGTTGAATTTCGCTTTAAAATGTTGCTAATGAGTTGAAATTGTTTACAACCAACAAAATGCCCAATTAATACAGCTCTATTATATAATATTGGGCGCTGAACACGCTCAGTTTGTTGCTCTCCATTAGATAATATATTTATTTTTAGCTAAATATTGAGCATTGGCATAATTAAAATAATTGATGTTTCTTGAGAAAATGCAAAATACTCGAAACAAAGAAAATAACAAAAGATTTTACAAATTTTCAATATTTTTTTATATTTTTTCGCAGTAATTTTGCGCAGAAACGCATTTGTGTGTTTATAATAAAAAGTGTTTGCACCTTTTGTTCGAAAATTGTTGATTGATTTGCCTGTAAAGAGTGGCAAGAGAATGTTTCACTTTGCCTTTGAATGAAAACCTGAAAATGTGTGAAGGTGTGAGGTTAGGTACGAATGAATCACGAACATTTTCAGCACTCATTCATTTACATTATTGCCACGAGCAGAGTTATGCATGCGTGAAAGCTTTTACTGATTTTTGAAAGCGGAGAGAGTAATGAACTCACTTTTACTTACGGAAGAACTTTTTTGGATTGCAGCTTGGCGATGTACCATTGCCATTATGTAAAATTTCTTGTAATAAGTAAATCTAATTCAGCCTAAATTTACAAAATTTTTCAATTAGAGTTTAAATTCCAAGTCTAAGCCTAAATAACGGTTCCATGATTAATATAAATCAACTCTCTTTTAAATTCTGACCACCACCTTTGATATCCAAGCTACTTCCCTATTTATACAAAAAAAAGTGGCAGGAAGTTTGAAGGCCAACTAATAAATCTATTGACGACTGAAAAATTTTGAAGACTGTAATACAATCTTAGACATTGTGGTGCATTCATAGTAGTATTTCGAGCACTACCCTCGCCCACAAAGACTTTTCACGAAAAATAACTTTATGGCTGAGGGATTGTTCTCCGAGGTATTAAAACACCTCAACTAAATCTGTCTCCAAATTTAAAAATAACAAAAAACAAGTAAGGAAGGGCTAAGTTCGGGTGTCACCGAACATTTTATACTCTCGCATGATAAAGTGATAATCGAGATTTCATTATACGTCATTTACATATTTTTCAAATACCGTATTTGTGTAAAGTTTTATTCCGCTATCATCATTGGTTCTTAATGTATGTACTCGTATTATACAGAGAAGGCATCAGATGGAATTCAAAATAGCGTTATATTGGAAGAAGGCGTGGTTGTGAACCGATTTCACCCATATTTCGTACATGTCAACAGGGTGTTAAGAAAGTATTATATACCGAATTTCATTGAAATCGGTAGATTAGTTCCTGAGATTTAGTTTTTGGTCCATAAGTGGGCGAGGCCACGCCCATTTTCAATTTTTAAAAAACGCCTGGGTGCAGCTTCATGCTGCAATTTCTTCCGTAAAATTTTGTGCTTCTGACGTTTTTTGTTAGTCCGTTAACGCACTTTTAGTTGATTTTCCACATAACCTTTGTATGGGAGGTAGGCGTGGTTATTATCCGATTTCTTCCATTTTTGAACTGTATATGGAAATGCCTGAAGGAAACGACTCTATAGAGTTTGGTCGACATATCTATAGTAGTTTCCGAGATATGTACAAAAAACTTAGTAGGGGGTGGGGCCACGCCCACTTTTCCAAAAAAATTACGTCCAAATATGCCGCTCCCAAATGCCAACCTTTGTGCCAAATTTCACTTTGATATCTTTATTTATGGGTTAGTTATGACACTTTATAGGTTTTCGGTTTTCGCCATATTGTGGGCGTGGCAGTGGGCCGATTTTGCCCATAAAACTTATGAACTTAACCTTCTTCTGGAGCCAATAAATACGTGTAGTAAGTTTCATCATGATATCTCAATTTTTACTCAAGTTACAGCTTGCACGGACGGACGGACGGACGGACAGACGGACGGACGGACAGACAGACATCCGGATTTCAACTCTACTCGTCACCCTGATCACTTTGGTATACATAACCCTATATCTGACTCTTTTAGTTTTAGGACTTACAAACAACCGTTATGTTAACAAAACTATAATACTCTCCTTAGCAATTTTGTTGCGAGAGTATCAAAACGTTAGGCAAAGGAAGGAAAGGTCGAATATCAATATATGTGATGACGGTAGAACTCAAGCTCTCCGAGTCCGTTCTGGATGTCTAACTCGCATGCTAATGGCATCGTCGATTATAAATATGCAATATATGGAGCAAACTTTAATTCTGGAATACTACTTCTCTTCGTATTTAAAAATGAATCAAATTGATTCTCTTTCAAAATTAATCAGATTGACTCTCTTCGTGTCAGAATGAATTAAATTGATTCTCTTTGTATGTCAAGACTCTCTTTATAGTTCAAGATAAGTGAAAAGAAGAGTCTTCGGATTTCAAAGTGAATGCAATTGACGCTTTTAGTACCAGGGTGAAATAAATCGGCTCTCTTCGTATATCAGAAAAAATCAAACTCATTCTTTTAGTATCGGGATGAATTGAATCGGTTCTCTTCGTACTTCAAAATTAATCAGTTAGGCTCTCTTCATATCAGGATGAATTAAATTGAGTCTCTTCGTTGTTCAAGATAAATCAAAAGAAATGTCTTCATACTTCAAAATGAATCAAATTAAAAGCTGTTCGTATCAGTATGAAATAAATCGACTCTCTTCGTATATTAAAATGAACTATACCGAAGCTCTTCTTATAAGAATCAATTAAGTTAATTTTCTTTGCATTTCAGGATATTTTTTTATTTCTTTTTCTTTGACTTATCTACAAGATAAATCAGATCGACTCTCATCGTGTATCAGAATTAATCATCACTTCTCTTCGTAATTCAAAATAAATTATTTGAACTCTTTTCATATCAGGGTGAACCATATGGACTCTCTTTGTCTTTCAAATTGAATAAATTTGACTATCTTCGTAGTTCAAGGTTAGTAAAATGGATTCTCTTCATATTTCGGAGTGAGTCAAAACGATTATCTTCATATTTTAGAGTCACTGAAACTGATTCTCCTCATATTTTAAGTTTTGTAAAATGTAATGAAAGTTGATCGCTCTCAAAGCTCTTCGTGGCAGCTTCTCTATCCATCGTTAAATTCAACCTAGTCATCGTGAAACTTCGAAATTAAATCCTCACATCGCAACGGAATTTCATAATAAAATTATTCTACACGAGATTAAGCGACATCAGCTGACCGTTGAAGGACTTCACATCTACCGCGCTGTCCTGTGTACAATTTGGTTCGCAAAGCACAGTTATCACCTTCAGTTGTAGAATTTTCAATCAACTATTTAATGCTTTTCAATTTCCTCTCAAATTGACACTCTCACCTCCACAAAGAAAAAATCTTGAAATGCATGCAAATCTAACGAATACATTTGCTTGGAAATCGCTTTCACAAGCTATGCAAAAATTCCGACAAAATGTCTCGAATAAATTGTCGAATATTCGTGTAATAAATGCAAGAAATGCGCGCCAATAAAGGGTCCCCAAATATGCATGAACTACAAAGAGAATGCGCTTCGTTGGCTAAATGTAATACATTGCCAAGTGAATGCAAGGAAAATATGTTGTAAATGATACATAAAAATGCAACAACAAATATAAATATAAAGAAGTGGAAATGCAAGATCGAAAGCAGCGACAGAATGCAGCAAATGCATTCTCAGAATCCCCACTGGAAATTTATACTTTGAAGTCAAGCACTCAATACATGTTTTAGTGGCACCGTTACTTACAATAAAGAGCTCTCAGGAGCACCATTAAACCTATTTCCTCATAGCCCTTTGACACTTACATATCTGCTTCAGCTGCTGCTACCTCCTGCTTCTTCTTCTTCTGCAAAGCAGCCACTCGACTTAAGCTCCGTCAGCTGCAGCAAATCAGGAATTTCCCAACAGCTGACAGCTTGAGGAAGTGCGAAGCGTTTGCTTCACTGCAAGCAGATTTCACTGCATTTTACACTCTGTCAATTTCTATTTTATTTTATTATTATTTATTTTATTTTTGTTTTGTTTTTATTTCGCTTTGCTGGAGTTGCACTTCAATTTACACATCTCTCCTGCATACGATTTGTTTTGTGGCGCTGGTGTCATGTGGATCTCGGATTGAATTTAGAAATTGCTTTTGGCATAACTTCGAAGTCAGTTAAGTGTATGTGTTAAATAGTTGTTGCATTTCGTTCCCAAGGAAATAAACGCTTTTAGAACTAAGTTTTGGGTAAATTCGGGTTTATGTGAATTTGTTAAGATGAATTTCATTTGTGGGTGATTAGTAAAAAGGGATTTATTTCAAAAATTACGCCTTAATTCGCTTCGCTTTAAGGGTTCATGAAAAGTTCCAAGAAAATTCGACGTTTTCGAGTCAAAATTTGTTTGGCGATGAGGCCAATTTCGGGCTCTAGCTCCGTGCAAAGTGGGTGCTGCACGCGGTCATTTTTGACCAAAAACAACGTCGAGTTGATAATTCGGAGCAGTGTGTGGAGATCTGCTTGGAGCGGAACTGCCTACTAGGAGCATCGAGAGGTTCTCCCTCAACTACTTTGACGACATAAAACAATACGCCGACCAGACTATGGACGTAACAAACTTCAGACATGGAAAGATTGATTCGCTGTGGAACAGCTCCACCGACTCCCTCTCAGTAAATGGCTTACTTGGAAACAAACCAGCACCCATTGCAGACGAAGAGCTAGAGTTGCCGCTAGAATCTGGTTACTGTAGCAAGTTAAACTCCTACTTATCCAGAATCGATTCCTGCATATCAAATATAAGTATGTCCAGCGTGTAACGAGTCCCCGCATGACACTAACCACCTCTTTGCATGCCCAGCTTATCCTACACATCAGACATCCAAACAGCGCGTTTCCGTTACAGTACCTCAATGACAACATATCTGAACCTTACCATCCAAACGTGGACTAGCTAACCGTAAGAACAACATGACAAAAATCCTTGAATTGGGCTTCGGATGCCATCGTATTCTCCAGATCTGGCCTACAGCAACTATTTTCTGTCCTCAGATCTCAAAAGAATGCTTGCTGGGAATTGAATGAAGAGATGATCGCCGAAACTGGGGCCTATTTTGAAGCAAAAGACAAATCGTACTACAAAATTGGTATAGAAAAGTTTGAGGGTCGCTACAATCAGTGTAACTAAATTGAAAAAAAAAAATCTAAATTTTCCAAAAAATGTGGTTCACTGTGGTACTTCGGGAACTTTTCAATTGATCTGACGCCTAGCAGACACACTATTATTAGAATTATTGAAATATTTTCTGGTTCGACAAATTTTTAGGGATATTGAGATTTTAGTGTAGCTGTTGGTATAGTTCGAGGTTATGTAACAAACTTTCTATAAAAAAAGAAAAATAATTTTTAAATTACAACAAATAATATGCTTTGTGTCCGTTTTGCTAGAAATTCCGTCTAGTAATCAGCAATAAGTAACAGTCTTCACTAGAGAAACTCACGCTAGTAAGACGCCACCAACAAAATCCGCTCAGGCGTCTGGTCGGCGCCAATTCACAATTGATTTTTTATGTTCTTTTATTGCCGCTTTGTGATTCAAGTGGCGCAGACTATAACTGTAATCATGCTGAATTATGCATTACAGAAACATACAAACATATTTGAATTATAGGTCAGAGAGTTATTGTAAGTATACTTTTGGTATTGTTGTACTTTGCACTGATTCAACCGCCTGCTGAATTACTTGGCAAGGCTCACTCAAAATAACTGACGTTTCGTTCTTGTTTTATGGCCAACATCAGCCATTTAAGCAGCTTTTATCTGCTACTGCCTTTAATATTGGCTTACTTATTTATACATACTTCCCAGCATTTGAGGCTCTTCAGTGACCTTGGCCTCGACCAAATTTATGATGTTGAAAGAAGTGTGGAAGATTGGAAGCTGAAA
This sequence comes from Bactrocera tryoni, assembly GCF_016617805.1. Classification (NCBI taxonomy): domain Eukaryota; kingdom Metazoa; phylum Arthropoda; class Insecta; order Diptera; family Tephritidae; genus Bactrocera; species Bactrocera tryoni. The sequence goes on from NC_052502.1 coordinate 20,032,714, forward strand.
GTGCTTTGAACTCGCTTGCATGGACCGTTTTTGGCATGATGACAAGCGTTAAAAGAAATTCAATGAGTTTAAATACCTGTCTGCTGATGACGTGACTGCCGTTTAACATATTGTCCTAACAATGTCACATTCAATTTATTATTCATATGAGTTTTGAAAAAACTTGAACTATTTAGCACAATTTCTGTCGAAGTGTTGCCATTATAACTTTTTAATATTTTGTAAACATATATTTCACGTATTTTACATCCACTGCCTAGGTGCCTTTAAAAGTGGCTTGCACTTTGTACGAAATCAAACATGGAAAACACATATTTATTCTGTGGTTAATGTTGCCAAGATGTTTGTCACACTCAGCGTGATGAGCTTAGTCGATTTACCCAGGCCCGCCTGTTTGGCGAAACCGAGTACGTCTGGAATTTTGTACACGTCCTTTTCTCTCAAAGAAGCTGCTTCTTTTGTCGGAATCGTCAATATCGAGCACCATAGCACATATCTGACAAGCAAACCATAAAAACCAGACCACGCCATACAAACTGACCAATAAAATCAAGTCCTTAGGTTAAGTTACGTAAAAGGTTTGATATTTGTGAGACCATAATTCCACTGGGAATCACTAGGGACGCTTGTTCGTTGTGATGAACAGAACTCCTAAGTATGGAGCAAAGAGATCGTCGTGTCTCTACAAAGCGCCTACAGACAGCCACAAATATTTTTAGCTTGCCAAGATCTACTCCAGCCAATTCGCCGGGCTCGTAGAAAGTATCTTAACCAAAATGCTTCAACTTTAGTTTTGCGAAAGCTGAACAGTGAAAGAGAAAGTGACCAGATGTTTACACATAATCTTTCTTTCTACAACATTGACAAGTTAGCTCCTTCGAAATCTTTGACTTTATCGCGTGAGTGCCAATGGCATAGTGCTTGGTTAGGGCACCTACCGTCGAGGCCAACTGAACCTTGCCGAAAGCTAGTATCATGAATCTTTTGCATTCTAAACTGTGCCAGAAAGCTTTACAACTTTCACAAGTGCTGGTTTCCGACCAACGCTTGCTGAACTCATGTGGGGCTCATAAACCGACCGCCCAAGTGCTCGACGACAGGGAAACATTGACTCGTTCCTATCGTAATGAATTTTGGGTAAGGGAGCCCAATCCAGCGAGCTCATCGGCTTTACAGTTTCCGAAGATTCCGCTATGGCCAGGCAATACGACAAATTTAATACAGAAGTAGCTAAAGTTAGTTGGTCATGTACTCTTTGACTAGCTTTGAGCTCACTGTTAACGAACTCTAGTCCGGTACGGCAGCTCTGGCATGAGAGTAGTAGTATATCTCCCGAAAAGCAACTGCACTTTGCTGAAGTATTTCTGCTGATATTTTAATAGCTGCCACTTCTGTTAGAAAGGAGATTCAGTGTTCTGGTAGTCTTAGACAAGAGTTGATTGATTCCCAGACGTTTTCCTAGAGCTTTGATGCATCCGTGAAAAAAATAACTGCGTTTCTTCTCTACCGAATCTGCCATATTTATATATATGTATATCTTGGCGCAGAGAAGATGTCCCTAGGGCCCACCCCCATCCATGGCGCGGTGGTCTAAGTTATCAGGGATGCAATCGAAGTGCGAGAGGATTTTGGAATGTCCTTCTCAGCAGATCATATGTCTTTGGGTGCTTTGAACACGTTTTAAGAAAAAGTCCTCTTCGGCGAACAAAGACCAAATTCTACAAGTCACTCATCATCCCCGTCCTGCTTTATAGGTCCAAAGCCATGGATGATGACAACAGCTGTTGAGTCGGCGTTACGAGTTTTCAAGAAAAACATTTTGCGGATGATTTATGGTCCTTTGCGTATTGGCAACACCGAATACCGAAGTTGGTGAAACGATAAGCTGTATGAGATATACGACGGCACTGACATAGTTCAGCGAATTAAGATGATAGAAAACACTGCAGCTCTGAGAGTATTCGACACTGTACCCGCCGGGGAAAGCTGAGGAAGAGGAAGATCTCCACTCCGTTATCTGGTTATCTGGAGGAGAATATCGCAGTTTCGAAGGTTTTCGATTCAGTACATGCCGGTGGAAGCAGAAGAAGAGAAGGAGCTCTACTGCGATGCAAAGATTAAGTGGAGAAGTACTTGGCTGCACTTGGAATGTCCAATTGGTGTCACACAGCGAAAATGAAGAACGACTGGTGCGCTGTTGTAAACTCGGCTATAAGCGCCTAAGCGGTGTCTAAGCCACTAAAGGAGAAGAAGGCAATATGATTCATAGTTTGTGTTTAATATTTCATGTTTCGTGTTGCTTATTTCATTATTTTGAGTTACCTTGATTTACTTTTTTATGATTTATAATGTTTAATACGTTCTTCATAGCCACCAAGTATTAGTAGTATAATCAGTGCACGTGATCATAACGACAAACATTGTTAACTCATGTTGTTGTTGTAATTAAAATTACTGCATTCAAGCTGACACGAACTCAATTAAATTTCAGCACAAAAGCATGAAATCCAAATTACCACAAAAAATACTCGGGAGCGCCAAAGACTAAATACATTGAACTTATCACTTACCTTTAACTTTGAGCTAATTAATTCGACTAGGCTAAGTAAATGGTATGAGAACAAATGCAATTAATGAAGAATCTTAAACCAAAAAGCAGACAAAAGCTTAAAACCCCCAGAGTAATCAAGCGTGTCTCATAAAGTGTTATCGGCTACGCAGTTCTCAATGAATGTGCTTTTTAAAGAAGATTGCTTTCAGATTAGCCTTCACCGAGACTTCTTATAAAGAAGTACATCCGCACTGCGTAGCGTCAAATGTTATTTATTTACAAATTAATTAATACCGCCCTTCAATTTAACGGGTCTTGTCTTTAACGAAAGAAAGACTAAGGCAGTGTCAGACGGCGTTTACTAAGGCAGACAAGCGTGTATACACATACATTCCATACATACACACATTTGGTACATACATACATAAAACAATTAAGCGCTCATATCATGGCAGATAGCGTAGTATACACCGTGCAGCCTAATTTTCGAAGTACAAAGTGCGTGAGTGAAGCTAACATTTGCTGCGCTTAAATGCCATGCCATGCCACGCATGGCAACGCCTTAACCGTTACGCATCCTTCTCAACGTTTGCCAACTTAATTTCCTCAATGAAGACGTGTGGCGTTTTATTAATCTTTATTTGACATTTTTTTGTTGTTTTGTTTTATTATGCGATTTTTATTGCGCTCAATTTTATTGCCTTAGCATTGCTTTTAGTTAAAAGACACCATCAGTGGTGATTTTTTGCACTTCCTAAAAGTATATTTAATTAATTGCTCTCACCAAATAGGCTAACTTCGATATAATCCTAGCCAGTTAATGACCTTATGTTGTTTTCCATTATATTTTGTCTCGAAAGGAAAGCCGAAACTGCAATATTATTGTTAAGATATGTATATGATGAGCTCCAGAATAAGAATCATTTTATATATTATATTGTGATTTCTTATGTATTTTCAGTCTAAAAGCAATTCACGAGAACGTTGGTTAAATATAAGTTAGTATATATTGTATATATGTATGTACATGCGCAAAAAGTAATAAAAAAAACAAAAAACAAACGCTGAGAATAACGACCTTTGCTTGTTAGCATCGCGTGTCATGGCGTATGAGTAACATTTTGATAAGCTTGTTTTGTTTTGTTATTTGTTATGTCATGCTAACTTTACGGTTGGAAATTTTACAAGCCGCAAGGCCTACTTAACCTGCATGCGGCATATTTTGCAAACTTTTAGTTCACTGTGACTTCCGTAATGAGTTAGCAAATGTCATTTTCGACACTTTGATGGCACTTTTATGGACTGATAATCCACGGATACGAATGATGAATTGGTTTCGCGTTTATTTACTACATAACATTAAAAAGCGAATCACAAAATGCGTGCAACATATGAAAAAAAAGTTTCGGGATTAAAGTTCGGGATCCCGAATTTTATTGAGAGTTAAAGATGAATTAGTTCTCACTCTACTTTTACTTTGAATATTAACGAGGGAATCGAAAAAATATGCAAAGCATGAAAACATTTCGGGATTATAATTCGGGATCCCTAATATTTTTGAGACTTAATTATGAATTGGTTTCAAAATTTACTTTTACCATGAACATTAAAGAGAGATTTGAAAGCATACGCAAAATATAAAATAAAGTAAATTCGGGATTATAATTCGGAATCTCAAATATTATTGATTTATGTTGAAAGAGTATCGAATTAACTTTTACTACATCATATTAAAGAACAAATAAAAAAATGCTTGGGAATATGAAACAAAAAGTTTCTGGATTAAAATTCGGGATGCCGAATATTATTTGGAGTTAATGATAATTTGGTTTCCAATTGATTTTTCTATTTATTTTAAGGAAGAATCGAAAAATACGTGCAAGTAAGGAGAAAAAAAAGTTCGGGACTAAAAATTCTGAACTCCGAATATTATTGAAAGTTAATAATAAACTAATTTCGAGCTTACTTTTAATACGGATATTGACGATATAATTAGAAAAGACATGCCTCATATGAGAAAAAGTTTCGGGATTACAAATCGGGATTTTCAATATTTTTAGAAATTCACCACTTCAAGGTTTCTAATTTGCTTTTAGTACGAGATATTAAGGGGGAATCTGAAAATGCATACAAAAGACGAAACAAACTTTCGGGATTATACTTCGCGATCCCGCTAAACAATTATTGGTTCTCGAAACTTTTTAAATATATGAAATAAATTTTATAAAACGTCATTATTTCCTATAGATATTATCTGAAGCTATTTGGCAATACACGTAAATGAATCTCGACCCCGAAAATTTTTTTGTGTTAAATCAATATTTTCGGAAACAATCGGATAATGTCAAATTAAAATTAAATTCAAATATTAACAAATAGGACGATTTGAAATTTCGTATCTACGATTTTGTTTTTCGGGATTCCGAAACTATTTAATGATGATTCTTAAAAAAAATAAAATATTAAACTAAAAATATGCTTAAAACGATATTATAGGACTATAATTAGCATGTCGAAAATGTTTGGTACTTTTATTATAATATATTTTCATTCAAAATTAAAAAAAAAGGTGTATTTAATAATAATAGTTTTCGAGATCCTGCAAATATTTTTTGTTGTAAAATCAATAAAAAAAGTAATTATATGTATATTTGAGGTAAAAACGCTTAATTAATTGGTCAACTTAGTATACAAAATTATTTTCAAATACACTTTCAGTATTAATTTTCGGGATCCCGAAATTAATTTGAAATCTACAAACATTAAAATTATATTTTTGATGTTAAAAAAGTTTAAGAAATCAATCAACTTAGTACATGAAATTATTTTTAAATACACTTTCGGTATTAATTTTCGGGATCCCGAAATTATTTAATGTTCAGCTCTTCATAAAAAATGAAATCTTAAAGTAAAAAGATTCGAATATGTGAGGTACATTTTATACCGAAATTCAAAAAATTTTGTTTTAAATATGAATCAAAATTGTAAGCTGTAATTTTCGGGACCCTATAACTTGCTTGTGCCTCAAACCCTATTGATAATTAAATTTCAAATTAAAGACGATTAAAGAACTTATAAATTTAATAAAGATAATTATTTTCACCTACAAATTCGGTATTTATTTTCGGGTTCCCGATTTTTATTAAATATCGTATGCGGAATTTTTTCGTGATCCCGATTTTTTTAATATTCTATATGGAATTTTTTCACAAAATTATTTTCAAATGCCAATCATAAAATTATTTTCAAATGCAATTTCAGTATTAATTTTCGAATTTTTTTACAAAATTATTTTCAAATTAAATTTCGGTATTTTTTTTCGGGATCCCGATTTTTTTTAATTTTCAATGTGGAATTTTTTTACAAAATTATTTTCAAATTAAATTTCCCTATTTATTTTCGGGATCCCGATTTTTTTTTCAATATTCAATACGGAATTTTTCCACAAAATTATTTTCAAATGCAATTTCGGGATCCCGACTTTGATTTCAAATACAATACGAAATTTTTTCATAAAATTATTTTTATATAAAATTTCAATATTAATTTTCGGGATCCTTATTATATTTTAAAGCTAATGGAGAGTCTTAACTTAATAAATTTCATTGTTTTCAGTTTCTTAATTTAAATTACTGTAAAAGCTCTCACACAATGTTGTATAAGCATTTTATAAAACATAATTCGCATACATTGTTTCACAATTACTTTTAATATAATACGAAAATTCAAACTAATAAGTATTCAAAAATAGTATATGATAAAATAGCGAAGTAAAAGTAAACAATAAAATCATATTCCATTGAATAAATATTTACTTAAATCGCCTAAACAAAGAAATTAAAGCAGTTCGCTCATCAAAACTAATGACCAGCTCTCCAGCTGCTCTCACTCAAAACTACTCATTTAGACATGAATATGTGTGTGTGTTTGTGTATTAACAAAATCACATTAAAATTAACGACGAAATTTGTAATGCGATAATTGTTGGGGTGGCAGACATTAAGAAGCAACTTTCGGCAGGAAGTGAGCAAAAGCGAACGCGCAAACATGAAGACGACAATGTAGTGAGCAGTTAATTTTAACAGTCATAACGGGGCGTTCGAAAGCAAATATAACGTTTTGTAAAGGCGTTGAAAAGGCAGAAAAGTTTCAATTACCGTTGCTAACAAGCATTACAAGCCAAAACTAGCGGAAATGTGCATAAATTTGCTGTCATTTCACGGCAAATATAAAATCAACGAACGACTCAAAGTGGTCGTGGAGTGAGCAGAATTACACAAATGAAGCACAACCTCATCGGAATAGCGCTCAATATTGACCAAAAATCAATTCACTTAGAGGTGGTGGCACATTAACCGACTTCCTTTTTGCTACGCCACTTCCGGTCCGAGCAAATAGAAATTTCCTTCGGTTTCTATGTGTTTTCGTGTCTTTTTGTGGTGTCATTACTTGATAGTTTAGTTTGGTTGGGATTTTTTGGGGGACAGTGACGTAAGTGCTTTTACTTTAGAAAATTAAATATAATTTTTAGGTGTTATTTGACCATTTTGGGGTTAAACTAATTTTTGTGAAAATAGTTTGTTTTGTCCAAGATGTGCAAAATCACCAGTCTTGTTTATTTACTTATCCTAATTGGTCTATATCAGAAAATCATATAAAAGTTCCAATATTTAGGCGTTAAAAATGTAGAGAAAATAATTCTTGAAAGTTATCCCTATCTTTCTACCAAGATTATTGGACTTGAATTGCCCTGAAATGTAGGCAATGTTTGTTGTAACTAACTCTAACAATTCAATCTTATAGTTAAGGCAAAAGTTGCCTACATTTCAGCGCCATACAATTCAGGTCCGATAACCGTGAGAAAAATAATATTGGTATTATTATGTTCGGAGATGGCTTTAGAGTTTAAAGTAGCATCTCTTGAAAGTAATATCTGGCGAAAAATTAGCCTCAATAAAAACTAAGTTAATCTCAACATAAATATTTAGAGAGTGCTGAAAGTGTTCAGATGTAGGGATTTGAAAATGCAATTAATTGGAACTCTATTGAAAAACCTCACAGGGGAAATTTGTTATAGGTTAGGATAGCTGATTGACCGCTCAAGATGGCGGGACTACAACCGTGTTAAAACCGTCAGAAAAAGATTTATAGCAATAAAGCAACAAACGTGTTCATGGTCCAGTATTGTCAGAAAATATTTGCAAAAATATTTTATTTTTCGAGATCCAGGCATAGTTTTTCCCTTTTCTAAGTAAAGTGTAGTGCATCACCTGTCTGACCGTTAGGACAGCCTTCATCTTCTATTGAGCAGTACCACAGGTGAAATTTCATGAAATGACATAAAAACTTCTTCGAACCCATAGCTTATGGCTCCCTTGGTTTTACCGACGGACTCCGCATTTAGCAGAGACATCGCTTGTCGATATGGTTGTTGCGGTTGAACACGCCTTGCTCTATTGAGTCAGCGTTTTTAGCGATTTCGCTAAAGGTTGGCGCAGCCCCCGTTTGCCGTCTTTTTCCAAGGAAGCCTTTTTTCTTATGCAAACTTTGTCGCTTGACCGCCGGTTATGTCCGGTTTTGCCCGAACGTCTTCGCTGTCGCTCAGCACTCTCTTGGGCCACTCGAGTGTATTAGCATGCTGCTCATTCACCTAACCTGGTCTGCCTTCAGCTTCCTAGCTGTCGCTATTCTTCTTTTGTCTCCTTTAGAGCCCTTCATCGGTCTAGCAGAGGATCCTTTGCTAGTGCTGGCGATTCGGCCGCGTATGAAGACCATAACAACGTCGGTTGACGGCAAGTTTTCATCGTTTTCCCCCATTCTACACGTAGAGTTACCTGAAGGAGAAATTTTTTCTGGCGTATCGGTATTGCTGCGTTTCGCCAGCCACGGTTCTGTCGCCACAAGAGCAGCACTCCCAACCGGGACATATCTGGGTTTAACATCCCTTCATTTCCTTTAGTCACCTTTCCATCAACGTTTGTCTTCTTAGTGTCTATGTGATTAGAGTTCCCAGTCAGAGTCGCTATCCGTCCCCCATCCAAAGTTGTCTCAGTAACGAGACCAAGGGGAATGTTGACGTACGCTCTTATGAGGCTATACGTTCAGAGCCGACCAGCGCAAAGAAGAAGTCGTCTCAACTTACACCTACGATGCCAACTTAACGATGACGAGAGGGAAAGAACGTACTTTGAGGCTTGCAATAGTTGGAACGAGACTGTGGTGGTTGCGACAATAGACCCTCAGCCATTCCTGATGAGTGTCACCCCATCATACTCAGAGCTAATCTTACACATAATTCGGTTTCATAAGTACAGTCGTTAGAAATGACAATTTTCAATAGTTTCAGCGTGTACAAGTTCACCGTCTGAAACTTTTTGATTCACAAGTTTTAATATATATCTAGTTAAAAGTCAGCCATAATCAACACCAACAACCACCAAAACAAATTTATTTTCATTTATAACCTAATAACGTCCCGAAAACGTTTCATAATAATAATATTTTGAATTTATGTCGCGCCTTAATAATTAAAGACAAAAGCTGGGGATACTTACAAACTGCCATACGTCTAAATACTAACAACACGACAAGCCTAAAGCAATATAACTTGGCTAACTAAAGAAGAATAAAACAGCAAAAACAACATAATTGATGTCTCCAAAAAGTTCATGCTGAACAGATTGTCCCTGGAGGTGTCATCACAGTTTATTAAGAAGCACAATTAAGTCTTAAGAAGAATGACTTTCGGCCGCAATATAAATTGTGGAAATTCTGAAACAACTTGTTGAACAAAAACAAAGCAAGAATGAGAATTTGTCTGCTCATTTTAAATGGCAAATTTAAGCACACACACATACATATGTACATGTCGGCGCAGAAAGAAGCTTTGTTCGCTGTCGTGTATAAGTTTGTCTATTTAATTGAGATTTATTGGCGCTTTCGGTGTTTAACATATTTTTATGCTTTTGAAAAGTGAAAATTTATTGCGATTGCGCCGATCTTTTGTAGTAAAAAGACATTGTAACGGAAAAACAATTTTGTGGTTGGAAAGGTGAATCGTAAATAGAAGGAAAAGGCAGAGGAAAAATTTTGAAATTAATCTTTAAGCAACATGAATGCCTTTTAATATAAAAAATATAATAATCCAACCTTTTCAGTGCGTATGTATATATGCATATTCTTCTTATTTCGTCAAACTGGCTGAAGAGTCATCATTTTAAATAGAAACTAATTTTTTATGGACATTTTTTCCCTGTCAGCAAATATATTATTGTGATCTATGGACATAAAAAAGCAGCGAGATTCTGATTAGAATTACTTAATAAATTTCCTTACTGTAAGAAATATTCCTATGATCTATGACCACGGAAAAGTCGCGAAATTCACATCCGAATTTTTTTTTTTCAAAAATAAAAAATATCAAAAATTTTAACTATTTAATTAATATTTTTACACCACCAAGAAAGCATGACACACCCTGTATCTGCATCATTTAGCATATTTTACTACAAATTCTTCACTTAATTATCATAAAATTTTTACTTGACTCATTTTCTACACAATGCCCAACATTTTCATTAAGAAATATTAGCCGCTAAAAGTATATGCCGATGCAATCCAGACACTATTAAAATACATTTGTAATGCAATTAAGGTGCGAGGAGCAGCGCATTTTAGTTGCAAATTTTAAATATGATAATTAAAATATAATATATACTGAAAATTCAACTGCCGGACATATGTACATGATTTCAGGGTGTTTATAAATTCAGGCATTTTACTGAGTAGCAAAAATTGCTGCTACAAAATGTTGAAAATAGAAGCAATTAAGAGAAATTTGCGAAAAATTTATATAAATTAAATATTCGCTTGCAACATGTTGCTACTAAGTAAAATAGTTTTATTCAGCTAACGATTGTTTGTATCATCTTAAACTAATCGAATTAGGAATAGGTATATACATATACTCGTACATATACTATATGTGTATAGAAATGATCAGGATAATGAGACAAGTTGAAATCTGATTGAATCTCTGTTCAATCATCCGTCCGTCTGTCTATGTGTCTGTGCACATGCAGAGAAGACGAGTTCGAATATGGGCATAATTGGACCACTGCCACGCACACAAAACACCATTAATTTTAGAACCGTGAGTTGGCCACTTAGAGCTTGTACGGATTTTTGATATTGAATTTCGGGGGTTTCGACAGTCCAATTTGAAAACAGACCTTGTATTGTCGCAAAAGAAACAGAACTTTTTAAATATAACTGTTTCTGGTGGCGCCACCTATTGGTGGGTATATGAAATAAAAAGTTTGATCTCTTGTTGACATTTCGTAAAAAATTTAAGACAATTGGATAACTACAATCGATGTTATCGATCAAAAAGTGACAGCAGCTTTTGGTCATCGGTCGTAAAATGCATTTTGAACAAAGAGCAAATATTAAATTTTGTTTTAAACTTGGGAAAACGTTTACTGAAATATTTCAAATGATGAAAAAAGTTTATGGTGATCAGTGCCTATTCCGTAGTAATGTGCATGAGTGTGCATGAGTGGTTTAAGCGATTCCAAGAAGGTCGTGAGGACCTCTGTGACGATCAGAAGTCGGCCGTCTTCAGAAGTCAAAAGTAAAGACAATGCTGATTTGTTTTTACGATTCCGAGGGTATTGTACACCGAGAGTTCGTCCCACCTGGCGATACGATTAAGGCTGTGTTTTACCTTGGTGTTATGAAGCGTCTTTTGCCACGCATTCGTCGTGCTCGACCACAATACCGTGAGGCAGGGTCCTGGCGCCTGTTGCACGATAATGCGCAGTGTCATCGGTCGACGCTTGTCACTGATTTTTTGACAAAAAACTCCATATTAACCATTAATCACTCACCCTACTCACCTGATCTGGCACCCTGTGATTTTTACCTATTTGGAAAACTTCATTTGCCCATGAAAGGACACTGGTTTCAGGACATTTCAGCTATCCAAAAGGCGACGACCGATATTCCCAAGAGCATTGCGAAAAATGACCTTAAACACTCATTTGAAATGCTAATTGACCGGGTTAAACGCTGTATCGAAGCACAAGGAAACTACTTTGAATAAAAAAATGTAACTTTTTAAAAATATTAATTTTTTGTTGTTTTTTTTAATAGTCCTGTTTCTTTTGCGACAGACTTTGTATTTTAAGTCAAGTGATAAATTTTAGTTTTGGTTATAAGCTGACAAAATGTTATTATTAACTATTGTATATAGCGCTTTTAGTTAATAAGAAAGTAACGGCGTTTTATATGGTGAGTACGCTATACGTGATTTTAGGGCACTCTGTGCTCATACTTCGTCATATAATTTGTATGAAGAGGCGTATTTTTCTAAAGGTTTTGGAAATTATTGAGCGTTTCTTATGAGTTTCGCCTAAAATTTTAAGTGAACAGTTCATTTTTAGTTGTTATATATATTCTTTTTTGAAATGAATGAAGAATCGGCGAAGATGGCGTGAATTGACGGAAGAAGAAGAGGAAAATATTGTAAATTATATCAATGCTAAAGAACCTACCTTAAAGAACCTACCTACATACCCAGTGACCAACCTGACTTCGGAGATGATAATGCTCAGTCCATTAGAGATCCACGTTTCGAAGAATATATCTACGAGAAGACTGCTGTAGTTGTCGAGAAAAATATTACGGTTAGGAAAGGAGCGACCAAACTATAAGGCGGTCAATACCAAGTCAAACTAAAAATCGACGAAAATATCTGTCATTGAAAATCAACTACAAAATACATTCAAAGTTCTGGATCAAAAAGCGATGACTTCATACGCATTTTCCAGTGTCTTTTGTTGTAGGTATTGCTCTTGAGACGAATAGGCAAGCTAAAGTGATAATACAGGCAAATATGCATCAAACAGTTCCAAAAAAATTAAGATATTCGTAAGACACAAATATGGATGAATTATATGGTTTTATTTCAATAATTTTATACTCCGGTGCTGAGAAGCAAACTTTCTTCATGCTGAGGATCATTTTCACAAAACGAACATGCCATTTTATAGAGCAGTGATGTTACAACATATATCGGTTTGAGCAATTAAGACGTTTTATACGCTTTATCGACTCGCGGAATCGCGCTGAAGGACTACGATATGACAAATTGGCGCCTCTTCGTCATGCATAGACATTACTCTTGGTCAATTTGATGATGCCATTTGTCTCAGGTAAAGAATTGACAGTTGATGAGCAGTTACTTTCAATAAGAAATCGATGCAGTTTCCGCTAAGACAATAACAAAAAAGTAAGCAAGAATGATTAGATTGTTTTAGTGGAACTAACCAATCTAGGACCTTTTATACTTATTTTTTGAGGAAACACTAAAGATCCATAAATCGTTATGAAATATTATATTTTATAAAAAATTTCATAGGGCTTTTCTTTCAGCCAAAACTTTTTCACTGCTTTGCTATATTTGACATTTTAGCGCTCAACTCATGTTTTTTCATAGAAATAATAATTTTTATGCCGAAAATATCTGAACATTTAGTTTTACAAGGACGATCCGATAATTACCTAGCCTACAACCGAAAATCAAAAATTTTAGAAAATTGTTTTTGAGTTCGATATACTTGTTCCCGCGTTGTTGCATATCCCTTAGGTCGTCTGAAAAATACGGAAGTCTGCAAATAAGGCCTTCTCCAACACCTTTGTGGTATTTAGAAAAGCCTTCACCTTTTTCGGAACTGCTCAACAGGGTGCGGCCTACGGTGCCAGTGAATTCATATCTGTATTTCCAAAATTGTTGCGAAACTGTACAGAAATTTTTTCAGATAGCTCCTAAGCAGCATAAAAACATCTTATTATGAGTAAACAAGACTAAGTACGTACTTGTCGGACCTGATCATACTGCTAAACTGCCGATATCGAACCACTACAGTACTGTCATACAAACTGACTGATCAACTTCGAGTCCTTTTAAGGAAGTGGATAGTATTATAGCTTTGATGCAACCGATCTAAAAGTTATTCTTGTTTTGTGTTTATGTATATTATTTATACTTAGCTTCGGTGTAACCGATGTTAAAGTTATACTTTTTTTGTCTCTAAGGTTTATGTACATATATGATAATGCTTTTATAGATTAGCAGAATACCCATAGATTAAAAGCATGAGATCAAGGTTAAGGTAACTCATTTAATGGTTATTATGCAGTGAACAAGAATAGGTATAGCTTTTAAGAAGGCATTAACTAGACAGGAGGAGTCAGATGGAGTAGGAGACTACATAGAAAATGTAGAAATTCAAATAAACATATCTAGAAGTACTCACGGATTAGGTTGAAGTATACTTAGTAGCAGTTTTTGACTTTTACAAGTGATTTACAAGGATGTATCTCAAGTTCAGAGATAGATGGTTGAATCATCGAAATTTTTGTAGAGCTCTAAATTCCATCAATTTAAACACTACAGTTCCCTTAAAGCGTTTAAAATAAACTAAAGTCCAAATTTAATATTACCTACTGAAATTTAATTTTTTTCGAATTTCAAAAGAACTGCCAAACTCGAAGTCATGCATATGCCAGCTGTCTATGCTTAAATAAGAGCAAATAGTCTGAATGAAAATGTATAAATTGACTCAAGTCTGGCATATAAATTAAGTTGAAGGCTTATGCTGTGCCATCTTCTCTCTCACCAATATATTGTAAATATGTATCCCCATAGCTATTTCCGCTAATCCTTTGGCTTTTGACGTGGTCATACCCACACGAGTTATGATTTGGCGAAGAAGTTGCGAGAAAATCTTCAATTGCACTTGACTATCCATGACACCCATAATTCCCTCCCTAATTTGCTGTCATTCTTTTCTATTTTCCGTTCTCTTTCATTATTTTTCATTACAATCGTTGCGTCCTCGTTTTATGATTTCTACTTTTGTCAAATAAATTGCATGCCAGTGACAAGTACGAGTGTAACTGTCAACGATGTGTCGATTTTTAGCCAATTTATGACTTTCTTAGTTGACATTTCTCGTAATGCTTTGACAGGTTGTGCTGGAGCTTGCTTATTTGTGCGTGTGTTTAATGGGATTTGGTGTTCAGCAAGCGTTATTTTGGCTTATTTTAAGTTTTTCGCTTCAATAGTTGAATGAAATCTCTTTGGGCGCAGAGAAAATACTTTAAGCTGCAGTTTGACAAGTCACGACTAGGTTTCTTTGAGGGAAATGCTTTATAATTGAAGTGCATTTAAGTGCGTAGCTAAGAATTATGATATTTTTATCATAGTGCTAAGTTAAAAATTACAACAAGGCGTCCTCAGGGTATTACTAAGAGGTTAGATTAGGTTAGTCTGGTAGGCTAAAGAGCCACGAATTGATCAGTTTTGGCCCTTTACGATACCAGATAGAGGAGTAATAGTCATCCTTTATCTTCACTAACGATACCACTTCCAGTGTCTCATATCGTTGGACATCCTCATTCTTCGCGAACTGTCTTTCTCTGTCTGTTTAAAAAAATAGAAATTAACAAAAATTTAATTACTAATATGAGATTTAGGTTTTCCTGATCACAGCGACACCTAGCAATCTAGTTGGTATTGGGTTTTTGAAATTAGAGTTCAATCTTTTTAGTGGTGAAGGAGAGAGAAGAGAGATCGGGGTCAGTACCTCCTGGGCCCGGTTGGACTAACATTAGACTCAACCTTACGGTGGTGTAAGCATGTGGATTTAATACTATCCAAAGCCACCAAAGCAAGGGACACCATTGGCTCTTCTTCCAAGGGACATCGTTACAAAGAGGGTTAACTTTACAACGAAGTTCAGACTACTCTAGGCAGTAAAACGGAGTGGCACGATTCCGCACTCGACATATTCCTGAGGGGTAGCACTATACACTGGCACAGTGACGGTTCGAAAACACCGGAAGGCATTGAGGCAGACATTGCGAGACCACATATCAAACTGCCCATACCAATGAGACGTTTTCTGCGCATCTTTTAAGCAGAAGCTTTTGCTATAAGTTAGTGTGCGGAACTCAATCTCCACCGCAACTATCACAACCAGCATATCGCTATGCTTAGCGATAGTCAAGCGGCACTAAAGGAGATCTTAGCGTATGAGGTTATGTCACTTTTAGTGGATAACTATATAGGAAGGCTTAACTGCCTATCAGTGTGCAACCGAGTACACCTAATCTGGTCCGGGGCATAAAGGGGTAGCCGGCAATGAGCTGACCGACGAACTAGTCGGCTCTGCGGCAGCGTCCAGGATGTTGAGGCCAGAACCATCCATTGCATTGGGGTCATACACTTTAAAAGAGCTGCACCGCACAGAAAAGAGAGTGAAGACAATGCTGTTCGGCAGCAGGCGGCAGCAATGCGCTTGGAACAGGAAATTCCAGAACATAGGATTCTTAATTGATCAGGATTGTTTGCAGAAGCAGGCTCAAGGCCTTAGGTTTCATCTACGTGAACAGGGATCACATCACCTCAGTCGCGCCTAGCAGGCTCCTGAAATTGTTCAGGATGCTGGACCTTTGTGACCACATGTGATATTGGTGGAGGTCACAATAGACCAAAGGACGCAGTACTATCTACTTATATATTCCGAGCCCGGAGTTCTCAGAAGGGCGCGGTACTCTGCAATATTGTTTTGCAGCTATTTGTGTCCAACAGTTCACTACACTCATCCCTCATCGATTTTCTGTCTACACCTAACAGAAAACTGAGCAAAATCGTTCCATAAGTAGACGATTGGGGACCTTCTCGATCACTGCACAATCTATCGTCAGTTAAGTAGACAATAATCGGCACAATTTTGTTTACATCCCATCAGTAGTTATTTCCCCTGATTCCATGAAAGAAAACTTCGTCAGAAACATTAATTTATATATTTATACTAATATCAGGGTGGGGACATTTCGGCCGAGGTTTAAGGCTATTTTACTGGATTGCACATTATTAATGATATGATGATGTGAACGTGTAGACTATCCTTATAAAATTCCGAAATAATATAATTATCTAAATAAAGGTTGAACTGGTATGAACTTTAACCATTATTCACCTATCTTCTTCGTCTGAAATCGTTGTCAGAATGTATTAACCTGTGATTATAGTTGGGACTGAAATATAGACTTAGAGAGGACAAGAAAAAGAACAAATCATTAGACTTTAGCTGCCACTAGGTATAATTATAGATTTTATAATTTTGTAAAATTATATTGGCCCTTTAAAAACTTAAATATTTCATTTACATACTTGCACTCTATTAACACACAATGTCAATGCAAACTTTAAGTGATTTATTGTTTTTCGCACTTTAAGCCAAAACTCCAAGCATTGAGTACTCGTAACACTCTTGTTTACCCACATATATGTGTCGCTTGTAGCCGTGCTATCATGCAAGCGCTTGCTTGTACCCTTACATGTTTAATCTGCCCTTTCTTGCTCTAATTTTTCGTAACTTCTAACGCATCCCACTGGATTAATTTATCATTTACGCTTTGCTTTACAGCTATTTCAGATAAATGTGACCAGCTTACCCAATATCTACATGCCCATACTACAAGTACAAGCTGTTACGTATACGCCATGTGTGGAGTATGTTAAACGCCATTGCAACTTTAACAGTGAGTTTGAAAAGTGAATTTTTTATTTAAGATATTTAAAGCTTAATCTACTTTTATTTACAACACAAAAGCATAATTTTGGTAATTTGAAAGAAGTATGTTAAGTTTTTTCTCAGGGTTGTTAGTGTTTTATACATTTAATGGTGATTTTAATGCTGTCTAAAATTAACTAAGATTTTCACTTAATAATTGTTTTCTTCAATTTCGTGTACGCTTATAGAAAGTTGGTTACGTTGAAGTTTATAAAAATAGGTGAAATATAGTATATGTATGCCTTTTGGCTAATTTTTCAAATGTAACACAGCACTTAATTGACGAATAAAGAGAGCATTTTCTGTTCTTTAAATCGATGTCAAGGGAGTTGGTTACCCTTTTCACTGTTATATGGTTACCCAGAACAACTTGCGGGCATAAATCTAATCTAATGAATCTAATGAAGATATTTACTCCATATTTTCAATGAAATAACTCTTATTTTGAGCTAATAATTTAGAGGAGATTACTTTTTTTTGCAAATCTTACCATCTGTCCTTTAAAAAAGTACATATTTGAAAACCAATATCTCCAAAGCGCCCTGAAGTGTAACCAATTGGTTCAAATTAAAGAAAAAATGATTAAATATTCGCATATGAAAATTTAAAGGAGTATATGATGAACCACTGTTGTCAATAATAAGGGGTGAACGTGGTGCGATAGTATAAAAGGAGTATTTTTAAGGATGTCCCACGGTTAGAAAAAATAAATAAAATGGGAAAATGGTGACGTAAAATAAAATTTAGATTTTCCCCAAAATTTTGGCAATTTTTTTCAGGTCAAAATTCGATTTTTGATCTGCTAAAAAACCTGGTAGGTCATGGAATACCTTATCGAGGACTATATACATAATGTGCAGAAAATATTTGTAAAGATGGAATCCTTTGTTTCCAAATAATCATTCAAACAAACCCTAATCTAAATATAAAAAATCGTAAATCGAAATCTGTATATTTACTGACGGATGTAGAATGTAACTTCAAACAACGACTACAATTCAGTCTTTCATGCCGAAATTGTGGGCATAACAGAAGGTGGCAAGCGAACTTCTGCTCTATCCTGCAAGTCCTTAAACCTTCTAGTGGATAATCAAGCGGCAATTAAGACTATCCGTAGCGCCAATACTAAATCTCTTTGCGTTAGTTTAGGTAACTCTATTAACATCTTCTGTGTACCTTGTTATAAGAGAATAGAAGAATATGAAAAGGCAGATGAGCTGGTTCGCTCGGAGACACAATTCTTCTAAGCTGCCCTAGGCTATTTAGCCCCTTCAAGGTTTGTATAAAGCAATTGACTATAGAGGAACACCTCAGATCTTGGAACACAAGCAACATAGGGCACACCACAGGCCAAAACGCATTATTATTCTTACTAAAAGAGAGCTTAGTAGCATTGTATGAATCATCACAGGACACTTTCTCTTAAAATTCCACCTTTACTGGAATATTAAATTCAGCGGAGTGCAGAGCACGATCTCCAGCTTTTGTCTCCAGCGGGATGAGATTAGGGTTAGGTTAGGTGGCTGATTAAATATTGCACGTGAACTGCTATATGTATACCTTTGTGAAGCCATAGAAAAGAAGAACTCATGCGTTCGAACTTACTCCGCTGCGCTCTGAAGCAGCTACTTTAATCTGCAATCTCGGCTTGGAAGACACTATATTAGTCAGGAAGTCTGAAGCTGGAATTGATAGAGAGCTCTTGACAGTAAACCCCTCCACCAACCTTCCTTTCAAGCTTTAACTCATCCGTAAAGAAGTCCTCTTCTCCAACGGCTTCTTGCCACCGATAGCTCCCTCGTCGGTATATTGTCGGCAGAGAAGGAGCCACCAGATTTCGGTTTGGCGACTCCATGATCCAAGTGATCTAGGTATGAAGTCAAAAAATTGAACCTTATTCATCGGTTATTTTGCGCATAAGGATAAAATCAAGATTTTTTTCCTATATCTCTATTTTATACAGTGCCGATTAACTCCAATGTTAGTTAAAACTAAATTTTAAATTAGACGAAAATCTTCTTTCTAACCCTTTAAAATCCACCAACAGTAAGCATCCCAGCCGTCAATTATATATATTAGTATCAACAACAACAAGCAATCACTAGTGGTGTCATTGTAAACAACCGCAGCATGACAAGCATCAATACACCCACGATGACGATGACAATGACGTTTGATATGTGACACTGCGGTCTCGGCTACTTGGCGCCCTGCCAGTTGTATTGAATATCTTATGAATTGAATTAATTGTGTGCGTAATTTGAGGTTTTGGCGATGACAATCGTGAAATCATAAAATGTTTGTGCATTCGGCCATTTCTAAGCGAACATTTTTGCTGACAGGTGGTATTTTGTATGAATTAATTGTTTTTATTGCGAGAGAGTTTTCAGCTGCGAAGAGTGATTAATTTGACATGATGTGGACAGTTTATTTTCATTATTATGTATATAGAGTGCCAATATTTCTTTTTAAATATATATTAAAAACAAAATTAAAACAAAATTTTTAAATGAAAAAAGCAAATGAAGCTGGCGTGTGTGTCTCGTAAACATGGAAGTAGAAAAGAAGGGTGCTTTGTTTCTACATATATTTTACGCTTTTAAAATAGGTTTTATTCATTATTACTTCTTTTGGCCGTTGCTAGTAACGATATGATATGTTTGTGAATACTGAAGCTAGATTGGAAGCTTCATAAAATGATTCCATTTAAAGGATTTCCTTGTACAATATTAAAGATTTTTCAAAAACCATTCATTTAATACCAATATGGTAATACTACTGATTTCATTTTAATAATTTGTTTAAATGACAATTTTCAAAGCGCTGGCAACCCGTAATACATATATATATTATGCATACATATATTTATTTTAAATCATCCACTCACTTGTACATATGTATATACGAATTTGCTCAATTTGCAGCTAGTTAAACAAACCGCAAGTATAAAAAATTGTAAAAAAAAGCCTGCAAAATTCCCTTGACACAAATTGCATCGTCAAAGTTTGGTAAAGCCTTTCGTTCACGCGAGAGCCCCAAATTTAACTTTCCGCGAAGTTTTAAGCGCACGAGATTTTTGAAAATTGCGCAGACTTGTTGGTTTACCGTTAAAATTTGTATGTACGTAAATTACCTAGAAATTGCTACACGAAAGCTTTATCTAAGAAGAAATCTGAAATAAATGCAAATCCACACGAATAAAGTCGCTTGTTCGGCTCGTGCATAAATTTCAAGCAAATTAAAAAGCTTTCATGGAAAAAATTTTAAGTAAAAGTAAAGTCATGACAAAACTGATTTTTTTGTGAACACAAAATTTTGAAAGCTATGGAGGAGACATCGTCAGTCAATGGATCGAACAGCTTGAGTAAGCACACAATTTATTTATGATTGTGGGGTTATTTTGTGGTAAAGATAATGCTATTTGGTGTAATAACAGAGAACTACTTTTGAGGATGGTTTTATCTATTTTCTATCCTAAATGATAAGTCCAGCTTAAGGACACTAGGTACTTAACAATGTCGACACCTACTAGTTTACTCATAAAAATGTTATTTTTGAAGCAACGGTTCAGCAATGTGAAGAAAAGGTTAAGAACCTCATGTAAAAGTCTTAAATGTGGTTCAAAAGGTTATACATTTCTGATCTAAGGCGAGGCCGAAAACATATAGAGCAGACCTGGCGACAACTTGTTCAAACTGACTAAGCCAAATATCAGTACGAGTAGCTATTTTAGATAATAGAGAAATAGTTACCCAGTAAAGCACGGGTTCATAGTTCTATTTGTTGGTAATATTGAATTTGGTTTGTGACCATGCTAACACCAGGGTTAAGGGGTTACATGGGTTTCCTCAGCTAAAAAACAGCATTTTTTCAACAAATTTTTTCTTATCTAAAAAAAAAATATTTTATTAGAGTTTTTTATTGTTACTAACATATACTGTTAACGAAGAAATTCTGATATTTTTGGAAAAAAATATTTTGAACTCGACTATTGCGACGCCATTTCCGGTGACCCCTCGGAAAAAAGATACCCCCGTTGGCGGATAACTCCTTACAGGATCATCTAAAGTGAAAAATACGTGTTTTAGTTAAAACTTAAACTAAGAACTTGAACCAAGGAAAAAGAACTGAAAATTGTACTATTGGCAGACATTTTTACAAAAACCTGAAATAATTGCGACATTTTTTCATTTTTGCAATCGTAAAAAATGCTTCGTCCAAATCTTTAAAAATTGTATTTCAAAGACCTGTTGTAAATTTCATAAAGATCGGTCGAGTAGTTCTCGAGAAATCTTTGTCAATCGACTTCAAAAACACAGTTTCGAGCGAAACGCGTTTAAAAATGGCGCACTTAGCCTAGCTAGCCTCGAGCGCACAAGTTCTCAAGGCTGTATCTCCGAAACTATTACTCGGATCAACTTGTAATTTTAGAACAATATTCTAGAGATTTTGTAAAATTTAATAAGATAATAAAAAAAATCGATTTTTTGAGACCCGTAAACCCATGTAACCTCTTAAAATATATTTCTGACGTTTATTTTGAGAGAACTTCATCTTAAGCAAAACTGGAGAGTAAATGAAATTTTCACTTCGCTCACTTTATTCGACTTTTTAGACAGATATTTTTGAGATCTTAATCTGAGCTAACTTTTAAGTCAAAATGGAGTTCAACGAATCACTTTTTGTACACAGAAATAATAAGCGAAGAGTCTCCAAAGCAAATGTGAAGTTTTTGTTTGCGTTCTCGCCTGGCTCTTTCAGAAGAATTTTTGTTTGAAGAAGAAATTCGTTTTTCATCTTGCGATTTTATATAAAATTGCTCCGGACTCTATTTCATAATTTGATAATTTGACACTTTTCCATCACGCGTTCCTTGCTTGAGAGCAACAGGGTTGCATGTGAACTTGCCACATGAGCAATACTTATCAATTTTTCAACCTGTACTGTATTTGTTAATAGCACACAAATTGATTAAAATGAATTACTTGCATTTTTCACTGAATAATTTTTCACTCAAAATCCATTTACCGTTGTTTTAATTAGTACTTGCGTAAGTACGTGCGATTCTCTCCAAAGAGTTGTTTATTTGTTTTCGGTTTGGATGGTTTTATTGTTGTTTTTGTTTTTGCTTCGCACAACAAACACATAAAGCATTTTTATTGGAAACACTTAAATGTTCACTAGCCACTTGAAAATAAACACAAATAAATCGTGCAGGGAAAACAAGCGAAATTATGTTAAAATTTTTCATTAATTTTTGTGTTGATTTAAATGCCTGCGGTTGCTTGAATAACGCCTGCGATCATAAATTAATGTAAGTAGTACGAATTTGTGTGGCCTAAGCGATTGTTATTTTAAGTGCTTAAATATTGAAATCCAACGCATTTTTCAAAATGCTGATTTTTGGCAAGAAAAAATTGCGTAAGTCGAAATGAGCGAATTTTGATAATTTTCTAAGAATTGAAATTGTTAGTTTTGTTGAGAAAAGTTTATGAAATGAAAGGTTAATTGAAAGTAAATTGGTAAATGATCATTTGCCGAAAGCGCCTATATAGGACGCCTATATGATGTAGCTACTATAGAAACTAAACGATGAGAATCAAGTCCTTGTATGGAAAACTTCTTCATTTCACGAGATATTTTCAAGAAATTCTGTAAGGATTATTACTAAAGAGAACAGTGTAATCTGCGAAGAAATTGTTCAGATTGGATTACTATAGCATATAGCTGCCATACAAACTGCACGATCAAAATCAGGTCCTTGTGTGAACAACTTTTTTATTTGGTGAGATATTTTCAAGAAATTTGGCAAAGATTATTACTAAAGGTAACAGTTTAATCTCCGAAGAAATTGTTCAGATTAGATCACTAAAACATATAGCTGCCATACAAACTGCACGATCAAAATCAGGTCCTTGTATGAACAACTTTTTTATTTGAGGAGATATTTTCAAGACATTTGGCAATGATTATTATTTAAGAGAGTAGTGTAATATCCGAAGAAACTGTACAGATCGGATCACTAAAACATATAGCTGCCATACGAACTGCACGATTAAATTCATGCCTTTATATGAACAACTTTTATATTTGTCGAGATATTTACAAGAAACTTTGCAAAGATTATTATTTAAAGGAATAATGTATTCTCCAAAGAAACTGTTTAGATCGGATCACTATATCATATAGCTGCCATACAAACTGCACGATCAAAATCAGGTACTTGCATGAACAACTTTTTAATTTTTCGAGATATCTTAATCAAATTTAGCACAGTTAATTGTTTAAGCTAACGCTATAATCCCTGAAAGTATTATTCAGATCAAGCTACTATAGCATATAGCTGCCATACAAACTGGCTGAACAAAATTAAGTCCTTTAACGAAAAACTTTTTAATTTGACAAATGATCTTCACAAAATGTGGCAGAAATTATTGTTCAAAGCAATGCTACAACCTTCAAACATATTGTTCAGATCAGACCACTATATAATATAGCTGCCATATAGACTGATTGATTGAAATCAAGATAAAACCCCTTTTATGCTATAAAAAATGTTCTAAGTTTGTTTTTATTATTTTAGTTTTTTTCTACCCCGCCAGCGTTGCATTTGCTTAAAAAAATAAATTAGAAAGCAAAAATTTCCAGTCTATAATTTCATTGCTTTCCACACAATTTCACTTTGCAACCCTTTAATTGTAATTTATTTCAATTCTCATATACGTCGTTTGTGTGTTTTCACACACACACACTTGCACTCACCAGTCCACCCACACCGCAGTAGATTGACAGCGATACCAGCAAACCGATGTGATTTAGCGCCGATTTCCATTTGCTCGATTTCCAACAGCCTTTCCAGCAATTAGTGCGCTCCTCCGTCTTGGCGCGCACATCCAAGTGCTTGAGTTTCTCGAGCAGCTCTGTATTGGCCTCATCGGCCGCATCGTAACCAGCCATAATTTTCACTTTTTATTACACTGCACAATTTTTACTTCAAATTTAAGTGCTATGCGCGCCTATGCCACGCACTTACACACACACATGCAAAGGCATGTAAACAAATACATATGCACATAAATGCTTATATGCGGCATGTGGTAGTAATTTTCACTTTATAATTTCGATCGCATCTCTTTACGTGTCATTTGTTGTCATTGCCGCGTGCACACAGTCACATAATTCACGTTTTCATTGGTTTTTTGCTGGGCAGCTTGCTTATTCGTGGCTTTTTGATTGTAAATAAATAAATATTTTTTTCTGAATTGTGAAAGCGCTCAATTTTAATTATATTTGTTGTTGCTGTGAAGAATATATATTTTTATATTTAAATATTAACGAAAGTGGTAGCTTTCAGCGCACTTTATATGGTATCCACAGCGTATGAGTAATATTTTAAAAGTGGTTTTAATTTATTTATAATGATTTTTTTTTACCTTTTTTTAGTGGCTTTCACAGCATTTTTTTTTTAATACATTTTCTTTGTAATAATGTGAAAAGCAAAAAAAATTCTCGATTCGGAAATGGGTAATTGCCATTCATATATATTTACATTTGCCTCTCCTCTGTAATGAATATTTTATGAACTTGCCTTTTGGCTGGATTTTTTGGAGGGAATTGGAATGAAAAATTCAAATTTCGTTTCCAAAATCGTTGCAACTGTTGGAAAAGGCTTACCGTGACAGTTTTACAGTTTTATTAAAAACACAAGAGTACGAGTGGTACAAAGCCTTCAAAGACGCTCGTGAGATCGGTGCCTCGTTCTGGGCGATCTTCGATCTCTTCCACTAATGAAAATATTAAAAAAGTGAGATGTCAAGCGAGCTCGACATCTCTCTCTAACCCGTTCAAATGATATTGGAGGATATTTTGGGTATGAAACACGTTCTTGCGCGACTCATCCAGATAAAGCTGAATTTTTTTCAAAAAGAGTAGCGCAAACAGATTTCTTTGGATATACTTGATTGTGCGAACTCCGAACCCACATTCATGGGGAGCATCAAAACTGCCTATGAGGCATGGATTTATGTATTTGACATGCAAAATAGTCAACAATTATCGGAACGGAAGGAAAAACACAAGCTGAAACTAAAAAAACGACAACAAAGTCGCTCAAAAATCAAGGTGATGCTCATTGCTTTTTTCGATATTCGTGGTTTGATGCATCATCAATTTGTTCCAAAGAGACAAACAGTCAATTAGGAGTTCTATTTGACCGTATTGAAGCACTTGCTTGAGAACATCAGTCGAAAATGGCCGGAATTGTGGAAGAACAATTCATGGATTTAACACGTTGATAATGCTCCATCGCATTAAGTCACGATTGTGACCGAATTTGAATCCAAATCGTAATGAATACGATCGATCAGCCACCGTATTCACCAGATTTGGCTCTTGTGATTTTTTCTTGTTCCGCAAACCGCTCCGGGGAACCCGTTTCCAGTCGATCGAAGAGATAAAACGAAATTCCCTGAAGAAGCCGAAGGCCAAATTAGTAGCAATTTTATAAAAAGTAATTACCAAAAGAAAATTTACGCGCGATTATTGTTTACAACTTTTAACATAATTAAATATTTGACGATGAAATTTTATGATTGAACAGTGTTTATCGATTGTATTGTTGAACTCATTTGAAGCCGTAAATCACTCTAAAACAAATTTCGTGAAGGTTTTAAAAAGTCAGTTGTTGTTCCGGAAACTATGCTAGCTGTGCGCTAACTGATATTGTCATGTGACCAGTTGTGAGATTAAGACAACTACAGTCATTAAATTAATCAGCGTACAATCAAAATTGCATTGATATTTGGCTGACAAATATTTTTTTTTTTCAAATGGTTGCCTGAATTTTCAGAAAAACTGGACATTTCGCGCAGAACAACGCAGAACAATACATTTTGAGTGGTACAAAACCATTTATTTGTCAATTGTCTTCAAATAAATTAGGAAAACCGCTGAAGTTGGATCACTCACCACCGTAACGCAAACTCTAGCACATCGACTGCAATAACTGCATTTTTGAGCTCTCAAACCATCGATTTGATGAGTCATCAACAGTAGTATAGTCCTGTGTTGGCGCCGAAAGATTTATTTTTCCCCTTTACGTAAAAGATAAACTAAGAAGTCAAGGCGGTTTATTCATTCCATGTCCATGTTTGGGAGATACCACTATCAGAGTGGCAAAAGTGGCTCGTCGATGGGTTCAATAATTGTTTCTGTTCTCTAATCCTGATATATAAAAGGTAAACCTCGCATTGGTCTCATCTCTGCTATCTACTTGATGGCAGAAAAACAATTTTGTTCACTTCGCCGCCACTGAAAACCTGTTGATTTTTATATATTTCGCATTTAGATTAGCCTTTAGTAGCCACAATTACACTGGGCATGAAAAAAGGTGGTATGATGTCAAATTAATTTTTTGCGAAGAAAATGCCGTTTTGTGCATAAAACTCGCTGCTTAATAAAATATTGTAAATATTTCCTTAAGAAAATTATAACAGAAAGGAATTTGGTCCCACATCGGAATAGTATTCGAAAATTTTAGAGCAGCCAGTTTTATGCCAAGTAAAACACGTTAAAAACTATTTTTGTCTAACCATTTACCCCATTTTCTTACGAAAATCAAATATTTCGAGACATTGTCACTTTAATTAAAAAAAAACATTTTTATTTTTTTTTTATTTTTAATTTTTTTTAAGTTTTTTGAAACTAATTTCTTTTTTGCTGATTCTTCTGTTTCTTCATTTTTAATTTATTTTATTGTTTTTATTAAAGTTAAAATATTTTTTTGATTTTTTTTTTAATTTTTCGACTAAGTATTTATACAATTTTTTAATGAAAATACTTTTTTTTATTTTTTAATTATTTTTTCTAATATAATTTCATAAAGAGCAATATTCTTTTATGTAAAACAAAATTATTTTTAATCATTATTCTGCATTTACTATCAAGTAGCCACTTTAAAATTTATTGTTTTTCTTTTTTAATAATATTTTTATTTTATTTTTTGTGTATTTTTTTTTATAATTTTTTTTTTTTAATAAAAAAATATTTTTTTTAAGTTTTCATTTTTGTTTTAAACTTAAAAAATTTACACGTAAAACTGTTCACAGAAATATGCAGATATTATAAAATAAGAAAGAAATTAGGCGATTATTACGATAGATTTTTAGTTCAACATCTTCTTTAAAATTTGATTATTAAAAAAAAGATTGATTTATTATAAGTTATTATTGCGTATTTTTTATTTTTAATTTTTTTAAATGTTTACTTTACATTTTTAAAAAGTAAAATTTTTATCCACCACTTTATTTAAAACAAAAATTATATTTATTATATTTTTCATCAACTTTTTTAATTTTTTTCAAATTATTATTTTTTTATTTTATTAAAAAGTATAACTTTTAAAGGGGTGACCTATATTTCAAAATTTAAATTATATTTTTTATCTTTTTTTATTTTTCATTAACTTTTTTCTATTTTTTTCAAAATTATTTAATCATTAAAAATCATAATTTTTATTCATCTCATTTAGAATAAAAAATTAATTTTTTTTAATAATTTTTTTTTTTTACTTTTCATCAACTTTTTAATGTTTTATTTTCAAATTATTTACATATTTTATACCATAAAAATTACAATTTTTATTCACCACTTTATTTGAAACAAAAAATATATTTTTTAATTTTTTATATATTTTTTATATTTTTTTCAACTTGTTTTTTTAATTTTTTTCACTTACTAGAAATATTTTCCCATAAATTCATACAAATGTGTTAATTTTCAATATTCAATCAAAATTATTATTTTCTCCACTTCTCTGATAATCTAAAACACATCTTTAAGCACACATTTCCAGCGAAATACACGCCACAAATCACAGACGGTGCACACGCTCCTACATACGCTGACGCCGGGTCTTCACTACCACGCGCTTCGATGTCACAGCCGCAACTGAAAGGAAAATTCGCGTGAAAATCTCACTTCACTTGATTGGGAAATCAAAAGTTCAAAATGCTGCGGCTGCGGCAGCGCCACCAAAAGCATGCAACTAAAAATAAACACACGCACACACACACTAGTACGTATGAAGATGGCTCGCTCGCAAATATTTCGGTGTTGGTTGCTGCTGTTGTTGTTCTGCGCAGACACAGCGATGACGTTGTGTGGCGAAAACGTGCATTTTCCTCTGTCGGCCTTTCTTCGTTGGTATTTTCACTTTTGTGTTCCGCCTTTCACTACTGCCGCATATAAACACAACATGTTGCAAGTTGCAGGTTGCGTGTTGCAAGTTGGCTGCAGTGTTTTGTTTGATGCAGGCACGTGTTGAAGTTTTGTGTGGTACTTGTTAGAATAATTTAGTGAAGAGTTAAGAGAGAACGTTCTCTCAGCTATAAATACTACTGAAGGTGGGTTCTAAAAATACCAATAAGTGCGAGAAGACTACGAGTTTTCTCAACATAAGTGCATGGTTTTCTGGGTCCTGAATCCATATGTACTTAACCTGCTCTTCTATTTAACCACATCGGTACCAAAACAACCAAAGTTAAGGCCATCACTAAATTAGAGATGGAACCGAGTCATAGAAACATAAAATATACGATTTTTATGTTTATTAGGTCAACATATCTGTCCACGCACTTTGTAGCCAAAATCGGTCACAAAAACACAAATCTGTTTTGAGACCCCATTTTTACTATCATGGAATAAGAATACCATTTTACTTGAAATTGGTTAGAACGTCAGTCAGTTCCGGTTATATAGACTCGCCAGGAAACGGTTTTTGGTCTTTTAAGATCCCATTGTCTGGTTCATGGTTAGGAATACTCCAGTCGGTTGACACGCGAGTCCGTACCGATTATATTGTCCCGTCTCTCAGGAAACGGCATTTGATTCAGATCGTCGACAGATATGCATGAACACTTTTTCCCAAAGCCTCAAAACAGTTTTTTTATTTCTTGAACCGATTACATAGCTCATGAAACGGCCATATTCCACTTAATCTGAAAACGGGTGCAACGGTGGTTCGATCCGATTACCTATATATAGATTCGACCGTCAGGAAACTGTTTTTGATCTTGGTCGTTGTCAGGCACTTCATCTGTCATCGGTTAAAACGCGGGTCCATTCCGGTTATAGAGACGCGTCTGTCAGGAAACGGCTTCTGATCTAGGTTGTGGACAGATATGTATTAACTCTTTTGAAATCCCATTATCTGCCTCATGGAAAAAGAATACGCCATTCTATCTGAAATCGGTTGACAGGCGGGTCCGCTTCTCAGGAAACGGGCCTTGATCTAGGTGGTCGACAGATATGCCTGAACATTTTTTTCCCAAGGCTTGAATACATATTATTCTTTCGAGACTCGATTCTATGGCTCATGAAATGGGCATATTGCGTTCAATCTCAAACGGGATCGTTTCGATTATTTATTTATAGCTCCGACCGTAAGGAAACTGTTTTTGATTTTGGTCCTTTTCGGGAAATGCATTTCAGTATTTGGGTTATTTTCTGTTACATTAACCGGCGGTATCCATCTCACTTAGTAGTGAGTTCCTAGCTAATGGTTTAAATGTTTAAAACAGTTAGTGAATAGGATTAATTTGGGTAATAAGTGGTAAAATGATGGAACTTGTGTTTGGGAGATTTAGTTCACTCTATTCGCCTAAAAAGAGCTTAAGGGGTGAATCTAAGGTTCTCCTATGACTCTGAGGTCTTGCCGGAGAAGTTTTTAACAAAAGTTTTAAAAGCCACTAAGAGTGCCAAACAAGAAAAATATCCGAATTGTTTTCAAAAAACAGAAGGGTTGTTCTTGAGCACCAATATACGTTACTATATAACTAGTTCTTTCCTCTGAGCTTTCAAGGTCTTGGAAAAAAGTATTCCAGCATTAACAGAAATTAGAGATTGTTTTCTCTCAGTTCTATTATTTTGAACATTTTTTGCTTTAAATATTCAAATACAATCATTCGATCAAGATATTGTTGAAAAACATTACACAGGGTTGCTTTCCGAAAACAATTCTTTTGTATACTTTTTGGGTCAAACAATTATTTTCCTTCGCCAAATTATCCGACAAAACGCTAGTACTAAAATTAGCTGCAAATATTAGATTTTAGTTTTCTTATAAGAAAAAGAAGACTAGCAAAAATATAAATAAGAGAAAACCGCCTTCCGCGTAAATATCGGCAAAATAAATATACAAAAATCAGTTTTATCATTTTCTGCACGATTTCGTCATTAAATCGAGAGCAAAATGAGGAAAAAAGGAAAAATTCGTGAAAATATTAAAGAAAACATGGAAATATTAACAAAACAGTTCGGTGTATGTTTATGGATCATATGCAGAACTCACACACAATCATACATTTTTAATAAATTTGGCTTTGCTTCCGAAAATTTACAATAATAAAGAATAATGAAACCGTTAGGCGGATAGTGCAGTATATGGTAATTAAAGAATTGAGGACGTAAGAAACAAGAATAATTTGGCTGGTACTCTGCTGCCTGAAAACGCTGGCAACGCTTCGCCAAATTTGTTTTTAGATTGCCTCTATTAGCGCGAAGCGATTTTTACACTAGCATTTAACAGAAATTTCTTACGAATTAGAGTAATTATGCAAGAATTTCGAAATTTTGAAATTAAAATTACTTGAAATTCTTATTTCCGGAGAACCAAGTGAAAGTAATTATGGAAGGAATTACACTATTTCACCGGTTTTGAAAGTCTCGTACATAATTTTGTTGTTGTGCGATGCTAGCTATCCGTCAAATTGTTGGAAATTTGGAGCATACATTTTCTTTACATAATCTTCAAGTGCCAGTAGGATAAATAACTGCTCGAACTAATGAAAATATTGCTGCTGTTCAGGCAAGTGTTGCTGAAGACTTCTACTTCTCGATTCTAAGACGTTCTCAAGAGTTGGGACTGTCTCAAACTACACTCTGCCGGATTTTAAGAAAGGATTTGGGCTTGCATCCATATAAAATTGTTCTCATACAAGTACTGAAGCCATCAAGACCTACACCGTAAACGTCTGAATTTGCCTTGGGATAACTAGAAAATTATAATGATTTTGCTAAGAAAATTATCTCCCATGATGTTTATTTTCATCTGAGTAAGGTTAGGTTAGGATGTAGCACCATAAGAAATTCACGAACGAACTAATGTTAAACTTGTATAATGATTGTTCACCTAAAATTAGAATAGTAGAAAGATGGGTTGCTGAATTTAAACGTGGTCGTGCTAGCCTTGAAGACGATCCACGTGAAGGACGTCCAAAAAGCGCCAGAAAACCAGGATATGCTTTCGGAAGATCGTCGATTGACAGAGAGAGATTTAGTAGAGATTTTACACAACTGATTAGGCAGTGTGCGCCATATTTTAAGTGAAATTTTGGGTTTAAGAAAGCCGAGTGTGCCGCATTCGCTAACAGTGGAACAAAAACACATTCAAATGCGATTTTCTCAGCAACATTTGTAGCGTTTTAAAAAGGATAAAGCGGATTTTGTGCGTCGATTCATCACTATGGATGAGACCTATGTCTATCACCATGATTCTGAATCAAAACAAGAGACTAACTAGTAGTGTAAACCTGGTTGTTCGGCTTCGAAACGAGTTCGTGTCCGGTAATCGGCCAAGAAAGTTATGGCATCAGTTTTTTGGGTTGCGAGAGGAATTTTGTTTGTAGATTACTTGCAAACTGGTAAAACAATTAATTCTGAATATTATTGCATCCTTTTGGACCAGTTGAAGGAAAAAATTCGTGAACAAAGAGCCGGTCTGCAGAAGGAAAAAAATCCTTCTTCATCAAGACAATGCACCGTGTCACAAGAGCATTTTGACAATGGCTAAACTCTATGAATTAAAGTTCGAATTATTGGAGCATCCACCGTATTCACCAGATTTGGCCCCCAGCGACTTTCATTTGTTTCCAGAACTCAAAAAATGTATGTATGCGTGGCAAGCGTTTTTCATCAAATGAAGAAGTCATAACGGCTGTTGAAGCGTATTTTGCAGACCATCCAGATTCTCACTTCAGGGATGGGCTACACAGATTGGAGAAGCGTTGGAGCAAGTGTATTAATGTGCAGGGAGATTATACTAATAATAAAGTATATTTTGAATCATAAAATTTTGTTTTTCTTATAAAACGACAAAACTTATTGAAGAACCTGGTAAAATTGTTCTTGATAACGATTTTTTTAAGCACGATGACGTTGATGCTTACTTTCACCTTCATCTTAGTGGTGCGGTAAATAAACAAAACTGTTGATTATAGTGCGAAGAAAATCCACTGGGTCAAAAAAGTATTATTTTTTTTGGCTCTGAAAAATAAGGTAGACAATAATTTTCCTACGAAACTGTGAATTTTACAAAATGTTTTTTTTTTTTCAATGAATTAAAAAAATTCTTTAAACAAATTGTTTTAAAAAATAAACCTTCAACCGTTAAACGGTTAAGTACACGAAAAAGTATAATAGTTAGAGAAAAAATGAAAAAGCTGTGAGGCGGAGCATCATTTCATTGCAATTAAGAGCTCATACGTGGAGAGACTTTCATTGAGGTGTTTAGTAACCCATTTTTTAGAAAACATAGCGGAAATCATCTCGGTTTTTTCATTCTAATTTACATCAAAACTATTTGTACTATTAAATTTAATGATTTTTGTAATTATTGCATTAATTACTTTAAAGTACAAGCAACCAAATCTAGAAAGCATAGAATTTTGTCTATTAAAATTACAATAAAAATGTTATGGTAATTTATTTCGCATTTTGAGGTCATTTTCGTTTTTTTTTTGTCAAACAACGCATGAGAGATATTGGATTACAGTTTTTTAGTTGCGGTAATTATAAGTAATTATAGGCGCTATCACGTGTCTAACAATATTAATTGCATATGACACGGTTTGTTGATTATTTCGTTGCTTTATTTCTAAAAATAATATTTCTATTATATTTAAACTCTAAACTGGCCGCATACTATAATTAGAAAAAGCAATTATAATTACAACGAACTCACTACTAAATAGAGCAGCACAAGCAAGAATGAATTCGCTGGTATACTGATTGTTGACCTTTGATTATAGAATATACATATAAAATGTGTAAGTTTACTCAACAAAAAATGTTTACAAACATTTGAGCAAAATATTTTGATCACTTCATTAATGAATTATATTCTTAGCCATCTGCAGTATTGCTTCTAGGTTGGTTAACATAAATCCAAAAATTCTCTAGGTATAGAAAAATGATATAGAAAACAAGAAAAAACGTTAACTTCGGTTGCACCGATGCTAATACCCTTCACAGGTGCATTTCTGTTAGTAACTATGTGTTCAGTTTGTATGGCAGCTATATGCTATAGTTAACCAATCTGAACAATTTCTTCGGAGATTACATTGTTGTCTTAGCAAATAACATATACCAAATTTCGTGAATATATCTTGTCAAATGTGAAAGTTTTCCATACAAGCATTTGATTCCGATCGTTCAGTTTATATGGCAGCTATATGTTATAGTGGTCCGATATCGGCCGTTCCGACAAATGAGCAGCTTCTTGAAGAGAAAATGACGTTTGCAAAATTTCAAAACGATATCTTAAAAACTGAGGGACTAGTTCGTAAATATACAAACAGACAGACAGACGGACAGACATACGGACATGGCTAAATCGACTCAGCTCGACATACTGATCATTTATATATATACTTTATAGGGTCTCCGACGATTCCTTCCGGATGTTACAAACTTCGTGACAAACTTAATATACCCTGTTCAGGGTATAATTAAGAAGTATCCTGTAGTGGATGGCTCTAGAAATGACCACATTTGCAAAGAAACGCGAGAGCGGTCAACGGGTGGCGCTCATCAGCATATGTGGTCCACTCCAACCATGGTACGTAACGCCAATTTGCACATCAGACTCTGAGAATCTGGATTTCTAAATGAACATATGTATGTCTGAACACTCGGAAAACCTCACTTTGATCATTGAGTCACCAAACCGAACTCTGGCGGCTCCTTCTCTGCCCAAATGACAGCGTGGCAGTTGTGGGTGGAAAGAAGCCGTTTAAAAAGAGGGGCAGTGAGTTTCTTTATGGTTGGGTCAAAGTTTGGGTGGGAAGGTTGGTGTAGGGGCTTAATGTAAGGAGCTCTCTAACAACTCCAGCTTCAGACTTCCCGACTATTGCAGTGTTTACGAAGCCGAGGTTGCAGCCATTAAGGTATCAGTAGATTTACTGCTCCGGAGTGCAGCCGCCTGCAGAGAAGTGACCATCCACTCAGTTAACAGAGCGGTGGTACTAGCCTTGAACACATTAACAGGCTTTCAGGGTTGGTAAAGGAGTTCCCAACTTCGTTATCAATAACTTCGAACATCTTTGTGATAAGTCTGGTATGGTTGCCAGCCATCAGTAGCAAAGAAAGGCACCCTAAAACCGCTATCAGTAGAATGGGTGCCGGTCGGTGCTTCTCTTGTGTTCCATTAGTAGAAAGCTCGCCTTCGCGGGAACTTGTTGTCGCTTGGTAAAATCATTTTGAATCGATCGCAAGAGATCTAGTGATCTCTTTGTCCTCAGTATGACTAGCGTTTCCCTAGTTATGGGAGTTTTAACAGGGCATTGTTTCTATTGGCGTCACGCTGTAAGGCAGGTAATCTTACCAGACGCCACCTGCAGAAGCAGAAGCTGTATGGAAGAAGACGAGATCGGAAAAAGGCAACACTTGGGAGCGCATACCTTCAGACATCTCCCGAAATGGCGGGAATGGAAATTAAATGCCTGTGCAAATTTGTATTGGCCACCAAGCGTATTTCTTATTGATAAGTTCGAACACAAAGTACTACATATAGCAGTCCACTTGCGATTTCACTAGATCAGGCATCTAACATAAGTTAAAAATATTTTAATGCAATAAATACATATTAGCTTCATCATCATTTTATTTTTATCAGTTCCTTAGTTGCCATGGACCGCTTTGGTATTTGTTCTCAAAGAAAAATTTAGTCAAATTAAATAGCACAATGCAAATTGGTGATGAAATTGCAGAAGACAATTCTGTGTGGGTTGTGAGTAGTGGACATTGTAGTATATTTCACATGTCATATTTTGTGTTTTCATAGCACCGCGTTCATTGAACTTGTCAGATTTGCATTTCTGCTTATTTATTCAAATATTTTGTGTACAAATATTTATATGTGCGTGTAAACACTGAATATGTCGTCACTAAATCGGAAAACTCACAATTTCGTGATTGCAATGTAGTTACACACACTATACGCATATACGTATATGTACATATGTCATATCTGTATGTAATCCAACTAATTGTCACAACTCACAGTCAAAAATTATGTTGGCGCCAGTCCAAATGGTCCAAACATTGTTGTCATAATTTGTGCATTTGTATATACATATGTATACATGTGTGTAAATATGTATGCATGTGCGTAAGTAAGTATGTATGGATGTCTGTATGACTGCTTACATATTTATGATATATCACATGTGTAGCTGTCAACATTCATTGGCTTTGGCAAGTTGTTTGTTTTATGTTGTTTGGGGAAGTGCATATTTGTTGTTGTTGCTGTCAAAAGTGTGTGCCAGCGATATCCCAAGCAGAAGGTGTGAAATAAGCAGGCTGTCAATCCATTGATTAGTTATTAGAATTTGGCGTGAAAAGTATGGTAGACCATCTATCAATGCGTACTAAAGCAAGAAAATAATTATTTAAGTAAAGTGAT
This sequence comes from Bactrocera tryoni, assembly GCF_016617805.1. Classification (NCBI taxonomy): domain Eukaryota; kingdom Metazoa; phylum Arthropoda; class Insecta; order Diptera; family Tephritidae; genus Bactrocera; species Bactrocera tryoni. The sequence goes on from NC_052502.1 coordinate 20,068,649, forward strand.
ACTGACAAGCAATTATGAAAGTTGTGTGTTTCGTTAAAATAGTGGGAACTAACGTTGACCGAATAATTGGAATAATAAATGTCGTGTAAGAATTTTTGTTTACACACTGGCCAAGAGAGCTTTTTACACGAAATATTCTCTCTTTCAAGAGATCAGTAAAATAATAGAGGACCAGGCCCAAGAGGCAGCGGTTGAGTCTGCCAACTGATGGAGAGTAGTTGATATTCTTCAGTCTCAGTCTCAAACTCAGTCGCACTATCAATCTCAATCTAAGTTTCAAACTTAATCTCAATCTGAAATCAGTATCAGTGTCCGTTTCTGTCTAAAACTCAATCAGAACCTCAATCGCACTCTCAATCTTAATTCCAATCTCAATCACAATAGCCTTCTCAATCTCTATCACATTCTTAGTCATAATCTTAATTTCAAATTAATCTCAACCTTATTCTTAATCTCAATTTCTGTTTCAGTTATAATCTATGTCTTAAGCTCAATCTCAATCTTAGTCTCAATCTCAAACTCAATCTCACTATCATTTTCAATTTCAATCACAATCAAAATCTTAATCTCACTATCAATCTCAATTTCAATCACAATTACAATCAGAATTACAATCTTAATCTCAATCTCAATATATATTTAAATTTCAATCTGTATCTTAACCTTCAATCTCAATCAAAATCATAATCTCAATCTCCACCTCAACCTGAATCTGAACCTCAACCTTAACCTCAATCTCAATCTCAATCTCAACCTCAACCACAATCTCAATCTTAATCTTAATCTGGATACCAATCTTTGTGATAATCTAAATCTCAGCTTCAATCTTAATCTCAATTAAATTTTCAACCTCAATATAATTCTCAATCTTAATCGGAACCTCTAACTCAGTCCAAATTTCAATTGCAATTTGAATCTTAACCTTAATGCGAAACACAATCTTAATCTCAATCTCTCTTTAAATTTCAATCTGTATTTTAAGCTTAATCTCAAACTTAATCTCAACCTCAGTATCAATCTCAATGTGAATCTTAATCTTAATTCTAATCCCATTCTCAATCTAAGCACAATCTTAGTTTCAAGCCAATCTTAATCTCACTTAAAGTCAAAATTTCAATCTAAATTTCAATTGAATATAATTTTCAGTCGTGATCTCAATTTCAATCCTAATCAACATCTGAAACTAAAACTTAATCATTGCCTTACTCGCCATTAATGTTAATCTCAATCTCAATCCAACTATTTTCTGGGTATTTATATACTCGTATAGCGATTTCTGAGCTTAAATCTATCTAAGCTTTAAACTCAGCAACAGCTTTAAACTCGCTCGTTAAGATCACAGCGGTATCACCATCATCATAAAAGCCGAATCCCGGCAGCTCAACACTCTAAACATAAAATATAGAGTAAATCACGTAGCGCTAGAGTATAATAAGAAGCGCATAGAAAAAGCTTTTGCAGAAGCACATGCAACAACAAAAACAAAAACAAAAGACTGATAGAGCAATAAAAAGGTTACTTGTAATGTAAACTCATATACCTCTACATATACATACATATGTGTACGTAAATATGTTTATAAGTTAGTCTATGTGATTTAAAGGACACAAGGATACACGCTACCTTGCCATTTAAAGAAGCCATTTTCATGCTCGCGCACAGTTAAGCACATTTTAACTCAAATTAAAGCAAATAAATGATAACACAATAATCCACTGGCTTAGTGGAAGAACATTAAGCTCAACTTAATGTCGAAAATTGCGATTAAAAATGTTGCTAGTTGTATTTTTCAGGCGACAGAGTGTAGACAAGTCTAACAGAGTTGGCTGGTTGACAATTCAAGTGAAAATTTAAGTTACCTTTTTAACTTTATATAGTGAGTGTGGGAAGTGTGTGGGAGAGTAAAAAAAATAGGTAAAATATTTTCGTCTTAAATGTTTATACATATTTTTAAATTCCATGAGAGAAAGAAATCAAAAATTTTGCCCCCATACTTGGAAAACACGTTTTTAAAGTTAAGTTAAGGAAAAGTTTATTTGAAACTTAGAATTCTGTAAATATTGATTTGAATTATTAATTTTTTTGGAAAATGAGGCGATTGTTTATTATTAATAATTTGTCGAAAATCTTCTATTAAGGAAAGGCTTCTCCGACTTGCGGCTTATATCACTTAAGTAATTTATTGTCCTATAGTAGTTAATGCTTTCAAATCTCCATTGAGCGCTTTTACATACATATTACATATATTTTTAGCTTTAAAGCCATACAGCTTCCTAAGCTCTTCATGGAATTTTTAAGCACTAAAACAACTTTATCAGACCAAAACGCGTCTCGTTTCTCTTACTCAATTGTGAGAGATTCGTCTACAAAAGGCTACTCTAAATAAAATTAAGAAAACTCGACACTTTTAACATGAATCTAGTTGGCTTTTGGTACACGAATTTGCTGCTTGATGGTTAACATTTCTTACAAATTAGGCAACAACGGGCTTATTTTCATAAAATTTAAATATTTGAAAGGCTTTGTCTGAGCCTCTCTGCTATTATTTGTAATCTCTATGATTTCTTCTAAGTTAGAAAAAACGGACGGTGTATACCATATTCAGAGGAATTTCGATACCAGCACCATCTTTCGTGAAGATTATCGGTAGAAATTGTAGTTCAAATATAGGGTGGTCGAGAAAGTCTTTTCGTATTTTGTCAACAGATGTCGTTGCAGTCGTATATCTTCAGTGATACCAATCACATTGTGTCATATCATATAGTGCTAGAAAGGTGAGATTTTAAGCTTTATTTAATTAAAAAAAAAATTAAATTCGGGGAAGTTGAAAAAAAAGTTACAACTGTTCAAAAATGAGTGAAAATAATGAAGAAATTCGCTATATTTTGAAATTTCTGTATAAAAAAGGAAGAATGCCACGCAAGCCGACAATGTGAAGTTTACGGAGACGATGCTGTATTAGTTCGTGTAGCACAACAATGGTTCGCTTGCTTCCGTTCTGGAAGTTTCGATGTCAAAGATGCACCTCGCTGTGGTCGACCTATCGTTGAAAAAGTCGATGAAATTATAGAAAAGATTGACCAGGACCATCACATAAGCAGCTAAGACATCGCTAAGGAACTTGCGGTTTTGAACCATTTAAAAAGGCTGGCTACAAAAAGTAGCTCTATGTTTGGGTACCATATGAATTGTTGTGAAAAATTTAATGGACCGAATTAACATCTGCAATTCTTTGCTGGAACGAAATGAAGTCGAACCATTTCTGAAACGAATTGTAGCTCAAGGTGAAAAGTGGATCAAATACGACAATAATGTGCGAAAAAGATCATGCTCCAAGCGTGGTGAAGCTCAACAAATGGTCGCAAAGTTAGGATTGACGTTTCGAAAGGTTATGCTGAGTGTTTGGTGGGAGTGGAAAGGAATAATCCACTCTGAGCTGCTCCAGCCCGGCCGAACGATTGATTCTACATTCTACTGTCAACAACTGATGAGATTGAAGCAAGCAATCGGAAAAAACTGGTCAGAACTGATCAACAGACTTCGTCTTCAATCAGGTCAACGCTAGACCACACACATTTTTGATGGCTCGGTAAAGACTGGTAGAGCTTGGCTGGGAAGCTTTGGTGCATCCACCACATAGCCTTGACCTTACACCATTGGACTACCATTTGTTCGGTCAATGCAGAACTCCCTTAATGGAGTAAGGTTGGCTTCAAAAGAAGCCTGTAAAGATTACTTGTCGCTGTTATTCGCTAAGAAACCTGAAAAGTTTTAAACTGATGGAATAATGTCAAAAAATGATATGTATTTATTTGGTTCAGAAATACGAAGATACGAAATTTATATCATAAAGTACTAAATATACAAGTCGTAGGTGTTGCTCGATGCAACCAGCCATTGTTTCAAAACACCTTCAGTATCTATTTGCGCATTTTATGGACACTTAAATTCCAAAAAAAAAAAAATGCAATCGACAAAACGCCCTCCATTTGCCATTGTCACTTTGTTTCGCAGATAAAAATCAATCTAATTTACATTTTTATAGCCCACAAAACCGCTAGTGCGAACTAGGCTAATAGAGCGCAGCGAAAGTGTGAAGTGACATTTAAATGCTATAAATTTCATTTCAAGTGCGTGAAGAAGCGGCTGTGTTGCGCATATGCATATGTGTGTGTGTAAATGATTTTGATGTCGCTTCATTTCGTTATTTATGTGTATATTTATAAGTCCAAGGGCTGCCCGCCGACGTGTATCATTTTCAACAGCGAAATGCTTGAAATAACCTGGGCAGCACTTGAGAAATTTATGGCCTTAAAGATAAATGGAGAATTTTCGGTTGTTGGGTGTGCTGGTTGGTCTGACGAGCTGATATCTTCGTTATTCATAGTTGGCGGGGCTGGAGAGGAGGTGTGGAATCTATTATATATTTGTTGATACGGTTTAAGTATAAGTTTGTAGTTTAAATTTGTTTACCATTACTTAACACTGAAAGTACAAGCCTGACAAACATAGAAAAAATTCTCAGTTAACGTCAAGAAATGTTGAGTTCAAGTTTTGAAAAAATATTCAACCATTTTTATCAAAGCTATCTATAGCAACTCCGCCGTGGAAATGTAGGTAAATTATACTATATGAGAAGTAGTCAAAATCGATTTCATGTTGCGCCATATCATCATCTTGAAAACAATATTTTTTTGAGTTTAGCCTTAGCAAAGAAAAAGTTCAGTTTATTACTGATATCTACTGGTCTCTTTGTCTCAAGGCAAACTACCTACAACTACTACCAACAATTATATCCAAAAAAATTATTTTTCATCAAAAATTATTCCTCGAAAAAATAAATAAATAAACAACTTTTCTCAAACATATTAATATCGCATTTATGTTATAATCACACAGAATCTTGCCACACAAGATCTAAACACAAATACTAAATCACTAAATTGAGTACTCGCAGTGTTCGAAAATATTTACATGCAAAGTGCAAATGGCGAAGCATTAAAAATTTCGCTCGGCCATCAAACAGTTAGTTATCCCTCAAGTGGCTGGAACTCAACCACAAATTGAAAGCGACCACAAACGAACAGCGAATGTTTATTTCGACGAAACTTGAATGCTACTCGGCAAAAGAGCATAAAATCAAACAAGTGTCTAGACGTATGTGTGTCTTCGTTTCATGTTAAAATTTTTTTTATTACAAAAACGGCGAATTTTATGACTTGCTGAGCGCATTTTCGCACAATTATTTTGAATTAATATTCGGTTAGCCTTCGATGAGTAAACAAACAAGCATAATGATTTGTATTTGAAAATGAAACAAAACAGATCAACTGGCAATGGCGAAATGAGCAAAAGCATGCTAAATAGTTTAATAAAGAGCTTTTTATATTTTGAGGTTTGCGTATAATATTCTAGTGAGTAAATTATTCCCTTTTTGAGTGAAGTGGAATACAATTCCATATATTGTTCACAGCTATCAGCTTATATTGATATTATATTGATTAGCTTTCGACCATGTTCTAAATTTCTTTTGGCGAGAACTTAGGATAGTCGATTTTCATCAGAAAAATTATTCACCAAAGTCAATAACAGGTAGTGATCATTTGTTAACAGTTCCGGACTATAAGAATTCTGACTGTTAATCGTCGATTCTCAAGCATCAATTTATTTTTTTTTTATTGACGAGTTGATCATCCGTTGATATTGATTGTTGATGGATGGTCCTGGACGTGTTAATCGTCGATTCTCAAGCATCAATTTATTTATTTTTTTATTGACGAGTTGATCATCAGTTGCTGTTGATTGTTGATGGATGGTCCTGGACGTAATTCATCGTCAACGCGTTCTCGACCAACTTTGAATACTTTGTACCAATCAAAAGCACTTGCTTGCGACTAACAATTTTCACCGTAGACCTTTTCAAACTTGCTAAACGTTTTGGTTCAAGACATTTGATTCTGTATCCACAATTTAATGGAACTTCTTTGCTGAAAAATTTCACTCAGCGAAAAAATCGTAGAATGTACTTTATGTACTTCAGAAAGACAAGTGTATGCTAAATATTGATGATTCTTTTGATGTGGCGTTCGGTACAGATGTCATTGACATTCATACGAACGTAGGAAAAATCCTTTCGACAAATGGGCTTTCCTGAGAAATTTAAATTAAAAGGTCTTACTACTTTTTGCCCACACCTTATAGTGTATTTTTTTTATCACAGCTTTTATGTTAGGATCCAAGAATGACCAGGACAAGTACGGTACTTTTTAAACAAAAAAAAAAATTGACAAAATTTCCTGGTATGAAGAATGTTTATGATGTCACGAAGCAATGTATATTTCCGTGAAATGCACTCTAAATTCGAAATTCAAAAGACAAAAGGGGAAGGGAGATATTTTCCAACCTAATATGAATAAGTCCAGGCCAAATTTGATTATATGCCAAAATTATTCCTAACCCTTCAATGGGCTCAATAACGTATGTATAGGAGAATATGCCAAGTTTTGTTTTAAGAATCACACACTTGGTATAAAGAAGCATAAAAATGTAATTCGAATTGATCCCATATAATGCTGTCTGCATATCAGTCGGAGTGTGAGTCGTCTCACTGTAAGGAGATGCAATCTGTCAATATCAGTTTATTTAAATATTATTTTTGGACTGTATGCTCATAAAATTATACCTGAAAATTGATTTTGTGTTCTATAAATTTTATTATATACTTCGTTACCCGAACTTATATTCTAATATTTCGTACTCGCCCTCCCGTTAAGTGACTTTCAGAAGTTTTTATAGCCTTAATTACAACCTATGGTCGGTCACATGCCATTAAAATTATGCAAACATATTTTTTTTATTTTATGTACATGAAATACATTTAATACTCCTTGGGGTGTCCCATTTTCCAATGTTTTATTGGCATATGAGGCAACGCAGAAACGAAACTTAAACAGCTATTTTTGTATTAATTGAATTAAATATGGCTTCGTAAAAATATTTCGTCAGCATATTCTCTAAAAATAAGCACCACAGTTTGCCAATTTAGATAGAGTGAGTTAGAATAATTAAACGCTGCTTGGTGCTTTGCACTGCGGAAATATAAATTTAGGTGAAACCGTTATTAAGCTTGCATACAGATGTAAACATAAATAAAATATATAAAAAAAGGAATTTCCTTACATCTCACAAGCAAATTGCAACCAGAAATAGTCTATTCTAAACACAAATAGAAAGCTCGATTAGGCAGTGCAACCATGCGTATACGTAACATTTGCCTTTCAATACACTTGGACATTCAAAGCAATTGAGTGAGCACTTTTGAACTTCCAATCAATTGCATTATGTAAGCAAATTTGTGTAAATGAATTCGAGTTCGAATTTACAGCTACATGTCTGAGATTTGTTGTTGGCTGCATAGACCGTAACGACACAGGAACGGAGGAATACAGCAATTGCTAGTCAGTCTGGCAGTTTTCTACAAAGCGTGCGGAAATTATAGTCTAGCCACACACACATGTATATACATATATATGTATGTACATATGCATACATGGATTTATATGTAAATGGCATTGCGCATAAATGTTTATAATACTGAACATTTGAGGGTATAAATTCTTCGGCGTAAAGGCATTTTATCTAATTTTCGTTTCGGGTTTCAACAGTTTTGTTGTTTTAGTGCGCCTAGCTTTTACGTAAATTGAAAAAATTTCAAGTTGCAAAAATCCCTCATTTCTCGAAGATCCTTTTGATTAAATAGTTTAAAAATATAATAAAAATTACGGGGTTACCACCTGTTTGTAAATATTAATAAAATATAATAAGAAATAATGTAACAAATTTGGTATATCATTGAAATTTAGCAAATAATCGAAAATATTTTTGATAAGGGTTGCCATATAAAAATAAGTTTAAAAAACACAATTACAAACGATACTATATTTGAGAATGGTTGCCATCTGTTCAAAAAAAGTTAGTAGAAAAAATCCCTTATTTTTAGCAAGTGACTTTTTTGTTAAATAGTTTAAAAATATATAGGGTTGCCACTAGATTAAACATATTAATAAATAATGGGAAGAAAAACTTTTAAAAATTTGGTGCTTCATTGCAATTTAACTAACAATCGAAAATATTTTTGGGATGCGTTGCCACCTATTTAAAAATTGCTAAGCCATCTGTTCAAAAAATAACGCAAGAAAATATGTGAATTTTTCACATGTACTTAATTTCAAATTTGAATAAAATAAAAGTTTCAAAGGAAAATATTTTTGATAGAGGTTGCCAGGTGGTCAAATAAATTAATGGAATAAAATATGTAATGTTTTCCTGTTCAAAAAAATTAATTTAATAAAATGTGTAATTTATTCACATATAATGTTCCCACTGAAATTTAAGAACACTTACCAATAAAAATACTTTTGAGAAGGGTTGCCAGCTGTTAAAAAAACTTAACGCAATAAAGTTTGTAATGTATTCACTATATACATAATATTCAAATTTTAATTTAAAAAAATTTACAAACGAAAATATTTTTGAGAAGGGTTGCCAGCTGTTCAAAAAAAATTAATGCAATAAAATATGTAATAATTAATTCATTAAAATATAACTTTCACACTGAAATTTAAGAAAACGTATTAATGAAAATATTTTTGAGAAGTGCTGCCACCTGTTCAAAAATTTTTAATGCAATAAAGTTTGTAATGTATTTACATATCATTTCATAGCTTTCAAATTGTAATTTTAAAAAAACTTATAGACGTAAATATATTTTTAAGAAGGGTTGCCAGCTGTTCACAAAAAATGGGGCCAATAAATTATGTACTCTATGCACATATACATAATTATTTGGCTTTTAAATTAGGACAGTTTAGGAGGTCTTACAAGCAGGCTTTTTTGGGCTGAGTTGCCACCTGTTTTCACTTTTTAAACTAAAAATTTAAACCATATGGTGATGATTGGTTTTGGATTCATGAAAAATGCTGGATTAATTTTTTTTATTTATATTCAAAGAAAAAATACCAAAAAGTGGTTGCCAGATAAAAAAATTATTTCACAAGAATTTTCTATATAATGCTGGATATACAATATTCAGTATTAATAATTTATTATAATCATTAGTAACAGCCGCCAATAGCAAGGCTCAATTATTACCAATAGGCTTAAAAAAATACACTACCCAACCAAGAACCGTGGTGACGTAGAAAATACTGACATCTGGCATCTCCACTAATTATGTTTCTCGCACCGGAAGCCGAAATTTTAACAAAAGAACTAATAAAACACGATAACAAATCACTTAAGCGGAAAATGTGCTTTTCGCGCCTAAAAGCAAACTACACAAATTTCCAAAACACGACATATACGAATACAAATCCATTGCGAAGTGCGATAATCATGACAAAAACAAATATTTCAAATCCAACTATGTAAATGAAAACAAATCTAAAATAGCAATCAGTGTAGCACAAGGGGTGGGGCAAATGCAATCGCCGACGAGAAGTGAAAAAAGTGATTTAGAAAACGAAAACAGAAGGAAGAAAAACAAAAGGTCAGCTATGCGGCATTTATGAAACTAAAGCCATCGAAATGCATAAAAAGTCTGGGAAGAACAAATTCCAGCACTGTTTAGGGGGAGTGGGGGAGAGGCGGAATGGTTGTATAGAGGCCCAACCTACTTTGTCGTGATTGCTCAAGCCATTGAGCAGTCAACAGCGAAGTGCCGAAAATATAAACATAAATACAAGGAGTGTTTTATCAGATTGGTTTATTTACACACATACACATACACATATATACTTATATATACAAAAATGTATTGTGATTTGAACGCTTTTCAGATTAGATTGCCGAAAATCTCTGAAGTGGTCAAGGGTGGTTGTGAAAGTTGCTGATTATGCTATTATTGCGGGCGAGTATAAATCGTTATGCTGCCTACATAATTATGTTAACATACATACATATAAACTCATTCTAATCGAAGTTTCGCGTGTTTTGTTTGCTTTGAGTGCAGAAAAGTGCGTGGAATGTGCCGTTACTTACACTTATTGGGACTATTACTGTCGTAGGCAGCGTTTGTTGAATGCCATTGATCAACTGTAAGGTGAAAGCAAATGCAGCAAAAGAGCTTCAGGTGCGTAACGGCCAGTGTCATTACTATAGCCATGCAACCCTGAACTTAGTACAAATCTTCTTAGAAGTGTTATATCTTTTTTCACTACTTCATTTGGATGTCTAAAAGTTAAATCAGAGGTGTTTTTGTTTTGGTCTGACAGAAGCAGTACATTCGAGGAGAAAGTGTTGAGATTATTTTATCACCAGCAGCCAAACCAGCTTAATCATAAAATAGCTCAGTTCCTGAGGCAAGGAACTTAGACATTCATTAACTAGTCTTGAGCGCACAGTCAGCGAACTTAAGGTTCCAGCACTGACTCTTGTCGGAGAAAATAGTCACCACTCTAAAGGAGACTGCGTTCTGGAGTAGTAAATCTACTGCTACCTTTAAAGCAAAGACTTCCGCTGGCTCCAGTGGTAAGGAAATTAAAAACTGAAGCAAATGGAAAGCTTACGATATTGTACTCCTCCACTTGCTCTCACCGCAAACTTTGATATATTCATAAAAAACTTACCGCCACTCTAGTTCGGCGAGTCCTCTCCTTTCATGTATATGAACATAGAAATGACAGCCAGGGCCATGATCGGTGACCAAGTAATCCAAGTATTTTGGAATGCAGTCAAAAAGTGCGATGATTTCAGTGAGCTCAGGCTTGCAGTCAGAATACTCGAGGCTGCAGTCTTTTCTAGCGCCTGTTACCATAACAGATTTCCGCAGAACATTATGGCCTGGGCTTAACTATTGCTTTATAGGACAACCTTTTGCCAGTGCTTGTTGTTGTTGTTGCAGCTTCAGAATCCATTCCCACGACAGTCGAGTCAACGAAACCGGAACGGACTCAGATTTTTTATACGGGCGATGACTGTCAAATCCGCAGAATTCACATAAATTGGTCCCAACCAGTTTGCCAATGCCTCCTCGGCAGCCGTATATATCACTTTTCAAGATGTTGGGTTTTCACGAGAGTTTCCTGTCTAGGGTTATTCCGAGGTACTTAAGCCTCTCAGCGGACCAAATTCACACTTCACCCATTAGTGGTACATCTGCTTGCGGCATTTTGTACTTCGTAGTGAATAAAACCTGTTTGGTCTTGCTAGGATTTATGGAGAAACATACACTATTAAGGTACCACCGAGTCAGCTCATACACGGCATTCAGAAATTTTCCCTCAGGTGAGAGCTACGTCATCCGCGTAAACAATCATCCGGCAGCTGACTTCCTCAAGTTATTCAAGATCATTAACAACCTGATCTTGAGAAGTGGCAAGAAAATTATCCTTGCGGGGTGCCCGCACTTACATTCAATTGTGCCCGCACACTGTTCCGCTCCGCCACGGTTGTTCTGACACAGAGAAGTTTGAAGATAAAATGCTTAGGGTTCGATTCAACACTAAATTAATTCAAAGCTCAAATGACAATACAGTATTGCTATCGGCAGTCCCCTCGATATCGAGGAAGGTTCCTACCGCAAATTCTCTGTTCCTAATGATACACTCTTGGGAAGGCAGGCCGCTGGCCTACTTTTGAAATAGGCTTGTTGCACCCTTGATAGTCGATGTCTTAGAATACTTTCTCTTAAGTGCGGATCGATTAGTCTGTCTAACGTCTTTATCGTCTTCAATTAGAAAGTTCAGAAAATATCCCAATACAATGCAAATGCCTTTGCACGAAAGTCTGACAGTGCGTTGCAGTTACTTATATAATAACATTTTATATATGTATTAATCACTTTTATAGAATTTTTAAGCTTAAAGGTTTTATCACAAATCGATTCATAATTGAGGTTAGACAGTTCTACTGTTCTCCTAGTGGAGCCTGTTAAGAGATATTGGTTCTCACTCCATCTTAATAAGAGCTAGATAATCGATAGGAATATGTTCAGATTATTCTACTATGCTGTCGCTCAAATATCTTTACAGTAAAAATGAAGTAGATTTACTCCAGCCTAAAGGCTTTCTAACGAGCAAAGTGCAATAATTAGATACAGACGTCCCCGGTCTGACACATAGATGGCGATACTAGAATTAAATCCATATGACTTAAACGATGGAAAAAAATCCATCAATTAGGCCACGAATCGCTTCCGGGTCCAATGTATTCTTCAGATCTGGCCTGTTTTAACTATTTTCCTGGTCTTAGTTCTCAAAAGAATGCTCGCTGGAAAGAAAATTTATTTGCATAAAGAAATGATCGCCGAAACTGAGTTCTATTTTGAAGCAAAGAACTAATCGTTCTAAAAATGGTATCGAAAAGTACATATGTCACCCTTGAAGGGAAATACGTTGAACAAAAACAAAAACGAATTTTGCCAAAAAAACTGTGTTTTACTACGGTAGGCCGGGAATAATAATAAAGAGAGGAAAATGTGTGCTTTCTTGCAAGCTCATCTACTTACATTGCAGATAGTCTACTGTGACTAGGTTTTTTGAGACTCGACCTCAAGCAATCGATTGAGAGGTGTGTGCTCACAAAGCTCGTCAGTGAAGCGGTTTCGCTGCTTTGCTTTCGTATGTGTCAATGTTATATTAAAGTGGGCAGAAAATTATGTTACCAACAAATCTACCCACTTCATAACGATTCTAGCCACCACTGCGTATACGTAACTCTTATAATAATTTAACCTCCGTCTCTAGCCAACTTCATGTGCTTTTTTATGGCATTTAACTTTACCAAATTTAGATATTGACTATCAAGTTTTCAAAGCGCTTTCCTTTTTATGAGAGCAATTGAAAATTTATAGTCTCTTCATGCTTAGATTAATTGACGAACAAAACGAACGCTTGAAGTCATTGAACGCGTGATTTATTGGGTAGTATGTCGCAACCCTCTGATACCAACTTGGCTATAAAAGTGTTTAGCTGTTAGATGCGCGATTTCCAGTGTATTTGTAATTTTTTTATTTTCAGGAATATTGATTGGAAGTTTTATATCAAAAACCAATTGAAAAATCCTTAATATTCAATGCATTTTAATAAGAAGAAATATTGTTGAATTTTAATGTTTATTTTTATAATTTATCCATACTTACATAACCGTAAGTTCGCATAAAGCTTACCAATAGCCGTGTGTTGTTCATACTAATTGCTCTAGTGACCCAAATAAGCCCGAAACATATTTAAATAATTATCTTGTACATATGTATATACAAAAAAAATGTATATAAAACCCTCAAAAGCTCCTTACTTTGGCCACATTGTCTCATCCTTGAAAACAGCATTTGCTTGCTGCGTTCACTGACTCATAACTAGACTCCTTTTTTATAACTTTGCGCTGGTATGTGTGTCAATTCATGGCGCTCTGCTCTGTCTGCCGCTTACCGTTTTGTAGGAAATCCCATTGTGCTTTTCTATAAATTCTACAACTTCCTTTCAGCTAGTCGCCACTATTGACCTTGGCCGCAAAACAAATTTTAGTTTTTTCTTTGTCTGTTTTTTTTCTCTTGCTTTGTGTTTTTTCGTTTGGCAAACGGTGGGAAAAGTGCTTTGAACTTTTTGGCATGAACTATGGCGGAGCCAGCAAGAGGTGATAAATGGCAAAAATTAGTTAAGTGAAAGTTACATATGTACACTTTAGCCGTGAAATATGCGCAGCTGAAGGAAAACGTAAAAAGTTTGTTTGCCGCGATTGTGGAATTAGATATTTTGTTAGTAATAGGTATTGCATAATTAGTTGACCTCTTGCTGGTGAACCTTAATTTCCAGATTAAACGGAAATGTAATGAAGATACTTTTTTGTGAAGAAAGTGTGTGGGCAAGAAATATTTATACATTGAAAGAATAAATAGTAGTGTCGTAAGAATATTGTTTAATTAATGATAATGATAATGACTAGAGCTAGTTCATCGGATTTCGAGATATTGATTAGAAATTTGGCACACATCCTTCTCTCAACACCACTATTTAACTTTATATCAACATTTAACTGACTGTGAAGAGTATTATGAAAAGTACTCGCCCCGACACATAGATGGCGCTACCAGAATTAAAACCATATGATTTTTAGTTAGCCATAACCTTCAAAAGTCTAAACTTTAGTATAAATTTGACAGCTGTTGGATCATTGGATTGTGAATTATAGCATTTTGAGTGAAGAAACTTTTGTTGTTGTGAAGAAAATGAATTAAAAGGAATTTCGTGTGTTACTGCAGAAGTTAAGATTTGGATTAATCAACATATTGGACTCTGCACCAAGAAAATCAGTTGTTGAAAAGGGGTTTGAACGAAGCGAAATGAGCACCAAGAACGGTGAACGCTGTGGATGCCCAGAAGAGGTTGTTCTGGATGAAAACATAAAAAAAATCCACAAAATAGTTTTGGATGACCGTAAAGTGAAGCAGTTCAAGATATCAGGCACTCTAAAGATATCAACTAAACATGTACATCATATCAATCACGAAAATTTGGGTATGAGAAAGCTCTGTGCAAAGTGAATGCCGCGTGAGCTCACTTTTGACCAGAAGCGACGAGTTCATGATTCGGAGTAATGTTTTAAGATGTTGTGCATCCATATATAACAACGTATAAAATTTAGCATTTTACTCCGAAGTCCAACCGAAAGTCATCCGAGTGGACTACATACAACGAACCCTCTCCAACGCGTGAAAAAACGCAACAGCCGGCTGGCAAGTTTACGGCGTCTGTATTTTGAGATGCATATAGAATAATTTTCCTTGACTATCTTGAAAAAGCATGAACTACTATCAACACCGACTATTACATAGCTCTGTTAGACTGTTTGAAGTACGAAATCGGCGTAAGACGGCCACATATGAAGAAGAAGAATGTGCTGTTTCACCAAGTCAATGCACTGTATCACAAGTCAATGAAAACGATGACAAAAATTCATGAATCGGCCTCTGAATTGCTTCTGCATCCGCCGTATTCTCCAGATATGACCTTTAGGGACTACTTCCGATTCTCAGATCTCAAAAGAATGCTCGCTGAGAAAAAAATTTCGTCGACAAAAGCTGAGGTGAAGAGCTCTGTAGACCTCTTAAGATTTACTTTAGACCAAACGCAACTAGCGACTACAGTTAACAAAGTGCGGTGAGCTCGCCTGAATCTCAGCTAACCAATTGTGACCCATAAGAAGCCCGTTGATCTGCCACTTGTTCCCCGCCTGCATCTAGTGAAACATAAGTACCTGATCTACCAAATTAATCAGTCTTGAAGTTACCTGGTTGGTAATCAAAATATTTGAAACGAAATCAAAGCCTCTGAGGACACGAGAGTACGCAGGGGTGCATTTATATTTGTACACAGCTCTAATATGGATACATACGCTAGACATAAAATCATATGCTAAACTAATTAACGCAGGACATTGACTGTCTATAATACCGTGATAAATGCTTTCCGAACCATATCAAACGACGCTGCTGAGTTATTAGCAAGTATAGCGTCGAATGACACCAAGGAGACGATTTCTAGAGAAGTCTACAACCTTCATGCAAGGAACGGTGAAGCCTCAGACTGATTCCGGACATAAATTCGTGGACAGATAAACAACATGGAAACCTGGATTTCTACCTGACACAAATACTCAGTGGTCATGGCTGCTTCAGAAGTTATACATAAAAATATCCATATTTCATAGTCCATATTGTTCAACTTGTGCCGATTGTATAGAAGACTCTGATGAGATTGCGACATTTACAACAGATTAGGCGTCTGTCAGTCCGTACAATAGAGCGTCTTTTTCTCTCCCATGAAGTCGTAAAAGAGACAGGAGATGAAAGTAGTTTAGCTTTTCTGAGTCTGAGAGCAACTTTCGCGAATATGTACAAAAAGGCGTGGAGCACCATAGTTGGTGTGGGTTGTAGTGCATGACTCATGCTGATGAGAGCCCCTCGTTAACGCTCAATAATTTTTTTTCGCAGACGCAGTCTTTTCTGTCAACAAAAAGTTATTTCTATCAGACGTGAATGAAAAGGTGTTATTAACATCGCGAGTCTAATAAATATATGAATAATAAAAATTTGCGGCCTTCTTTTTTACCTCATTACCATATATGTACGATCATGTAAAATGAAGCACAACGTATCATCAAAAAATCGATAAAATTTTCAGCTTCCGCTGTCAGATATAGCCAATATGTAACCATTTTATAACCAAAACTCAAATTTTGTTCCAATAAGAGTGGTTTCTATTATATAGTTTTTCCTTCGCCTATAAACTTATGAAAAGTAATGTTACGTTATTTTAAATTTTAGTTGACGTTATATTGATGATATTCTAGATATTACTATATATGTACTTCTCTTTGGTTGTAGAATTGGCTAACCATTTTTTTTTATCTAATTAGTATGAACCGGATTTAAATCTCAAAAGTGTTGACCGATAAATAACTCGGATTAAAAATAGCTTTGCTGTCACTATAAACCTTCAGAGCTTCGACATTCCATTTCAGGCTTTTTTGCTTTGATTCTTCACTTTGCTCGTAGCTTTGCTGTGTGCTCAGCCGAATTTAGTGCCATGAAAGTGAACAAAATCAGAAAAGCCATTATTTATTGCATTAAGTCTATAATCTATAGCATAGACCGTCAACATTTTTGTTGCTATAACATTCACATTTATCAATATTTAATCTATAATATTTAACAAGTGACAAACTCAACACAATTCACACACACATCATCTTCCATAAAGGTCTCCGTCCACAGTGTGAGTCAAAAGCACTATTGCCATCGAATTCCTGGCTCTTTTGAGCAGCTCACAGCCCGTTTGTTCAAAGCGCTTACAAAAGCAGTATAAATATACAAACCTGCGCATTCCTGCCTCAAATGTATGCAACATTGTATAATTTATTGCACAATTTCAAATACAAATAAGAATGCATATTTCGAATGCTTTGAAAGAATCGTTTGATAGCCACTAAGTGACACATTAAAAGGCGCCAGACCATAAATTCACTTTAAAAGGAAACCCCTCTCTCAAATGCCGTTGTAATTAAGTACCATAAACACATGAAAAGGAGAAAAAAGTGTTTTAATGCCGCGTATTCATAAGGAAATGGAACGGAAATTGCAAAAGCCAACTAACGGAAATCTTAACTTGATGTTGATGTTGCATGTAACGTCTTAATGCCACGTATATTTACTGCCGTTACACACACACTCTTACCTTTGATCTCACTCACTTAAAACTGTTTGCCAAGTGAACATTCTTAAGAGCGGTGGATTGTGATGTCGCAAGTGATTTGAAATGTGCGTGCAATGCAGCGCCAGCAGAAGTGGAAACTTTGTAATTATTCAATAAAATATTTACTTGGGGTACTTATATAATCCACAGACTGAAGTACTTATTTGTAAATGTAGTATAAATGGAACCCTTTATTAAGGTGTGGAACTGAGGTTGCCAGTTTGGTATTTACTTTTACATGTGATGGTCCGACAAAAATAATTTTTTTAGACTAATTTTTAAGCTTACTAAAATAACTCGCTTAGAGGCGAACCATTTTTCGTTTTATTACCTGAACTGAATAGTTTTCAGCCTAACTTTGTTCTGAACCTCCAAACGATCCCAAACTGCAAAATAACTTTGCTTAATGATAGTTTTGTCCCGTTCGTGGTAGTCTATGAAAGTAATTTCATGTGAATCTCTAAAAATACCAGCACAACCTTGCTGGCCTGTGCTAAACGAACACTAGAAAGGTGCTTCGGACAAGGTAATACATTTGTCTATGCGGAAATACTTATCGAAATATTTTTCGCTTTTTTCGCATTCTAAGAACAAGTGAACCGGTCGCTAACCAAAAAGTCACAGAAATTCAAATTTTCTGTCGATCACATACCTACTTATGCATTAAACGGAGACCGCCTTAGTCTGCAGTTACAACTATCTACAATATCTCGACTTTTTTTTTTAAGAATATCAATAACACTGTGATAGCTTTTTTCAAAAAAAAAAAAAGACAAGACCAACTTCGACGGTTTCCCCCTATTTCAGGTCCTACGAATCGAACTGCATCGTTACTTTTTTGAGTTACAATCACGGTTTCATACAAAATTTTTTGTTGAAGTTTATCATCAAAGTGGCCCATTGTAAGAGAAAGGCACATTTTTTTCGGTCTCTAACTTTTTTAATGTTGACTTTTTTGATAAACTTTCTTTGGCAAAGCTTCCAGAATAAGTCCGTCTTTAAGTTCTTAGATGACTGTAAACCCCAAAATCAATGTTTTTTGTGTCCTTTTAGCCAATATGTCGAAAAAACTGAAATTTAATCCATTTTTTTTTTAATGTTTTTTCCCTCACGTTTCGTCAATATTTTAATTTACCCTTTGATACTTATAGATTAAGTGACATCTTGTAATAGTAAGAAACTTAAGCAAAGACAATGATCTGAGCAAACTAACCATTAGAAAAAAAACTTAACAAACTTTAAGCATAGATTGCAGTTGTTAATTTGACTTTGACTTCGCGGAAAGAACATTGTTTTAGTGCCTTGTATATTAAGAAAATAAATTAAAATGAATAAGTGTCCAATTGGCCTATCGTTGTTCTGCTACGTATGTGGAAAATTTACAAGCCCTCGGAGTAGACGCAAAATATCTTCGGGAACTGCCGGCATCTACGAGAAATGTTTCGATTTGCCCGTTATAAGAGACGTAGATTGGGTGCCAAATACCATTTGCACGCAATGCAACAACAACCTGCATAACTGGTCAAAAAGACTGTGCCTAAAAACGGGGTTCGGCATCCCAATGATTTGGATAGATCCACAAGGGCATCATACTGGTAACTGCTACGCGTGCAAGAACAAATTTGCAGGACTCAACAAAAAAAACACAGTTTACAAAACTGTTTAAAAACACAGTTTACAAAAGTGTTCAATCTGCATCAGCTAAAGTATCTCACTCAGAAAATGCTCCGATAACAAGATGTCCAAGTCCAACTGACAGATATATTTCGCCAACATTTTCGAGCCTACAAATCTACCCAACCGAAGTTGAAAGCCCATGTCGTCACTTGGAGATTTCCCAAGCCCGTTTGAATACGATGGTACGACAGCTGAAATTATCGCAAAGACAAGCGATTTGCCGATCACATCATCTTCGATCGGTAAATATATTGTCTAAAGATGTAAAGGTGTATGGATACCAAAAATAAAAGACAGAAGGAGCTTTTAGATTTCTTTGAGGTTAATGGCGATAATACTTTTTCGTATTGTAAAAATATTCCTGGTCTTATGCAAATCATGAACTGTGAGTACAAACTAGAGCAATAGCGCTTGTTTATTGACTCGTCGAAAAATAGTTTAAAAGCAGTATTGCTGTATGTGGATAACACAAATATTAATATCAAATATATATATAATATTGTGTACAAATTTATGATACTTATTGATAACACTTATGTATAAGATACAAAAAATAAAAAATAAAACAGCACACAAACATAGTTAGTGTAGCTTTTTTAAAAAATACAAATTTTATTAAGTTTTTTTTCTAATGGTTAGTTTGCTCAGAACGTTGTCTTTGCTTAAGTTTCTTACTATTACAAGATGTCACTTAATCTATAAGTATCAAAGGGTAAATTAAAATATTGACGAAACGTGAGGGAAAAAACATTAAAAAAAATGGATTAAATTTCAGTTTTTTCGACATATTGGCTATAAGGACCTAAAAAACATTGATTTTGGGGTTTACAGTCATCTAAGAACTTAAAGACGGACTTATTCTGAGAAGCTTTGCCAAAGAAAGTTTACCAAAAAAGTCAACATTAAAAAAGTTAGAGACCGAAGAAAAATGTGCCTTTCTCTTACAATGGGCCACTTTGATGAAAAACTTCAACAAAAAATTTTGTATGAAACCGAGATTGTAACTCAAAAAAGTAATGATGCAGTTCGATTCGTAGGACCTGAAATAGGGGGAAACCGTCGAATTTGGTCTTGTCTTTTTTTTTGACTATCACAGTGTAATTTGTTTAAACCTTATCAGTGAAATTCCAGTTTTAAATTCGCTGGACTTACTCAAAAGTTTGCACACAATACAACATTTTTCTGGACTTGTCTTCTTGCGGGGGTTCTTCATTGATGGTGTGAGGATTGGTAGAAAGAGTTCTAGCATATAATTGGCATAGCCGCTTCCATTCCCCGCTTCCCTAACTTAATAAACATACGTACATCTCATTTCCTTCTAGAATCCTTGAGATCAGGCTATCAAGGCTTATAGCTTGGCGAACTGTAGGCGGTCTAAGAACTTAAGTTCTGTAGACAGTCAATAAGCAGACCACGAGCGACAGGTGACGGCGGCTCGGCTTAAAGGACCTGAAATTTATAATGAATCTCCGATGGCGACAGCTATGAAGAAGATGAAGAATACCTATCCTGGAGAGGGAATCAACTCAGTGACAAGACACATTGAAATGGAAACCGATATATATATTAGAAATATCCCCAATTGCATGCATTTGTACAAAGAAATGCGCTGTACTCGCGCCCATCAGGATCGAAACCAGTAAGATCCTAATTAAGGTGCATATACAGGATTAACAGATATGAAAAACTTGCTTTCGGGCTGTCAAGAGTGGCATTCTGTCACTTTATTAAGTTAGGGGACACCCTGCTAAAATGGCTAACAGGCCAATACCAAAATCTCGTTAAAACCCTGGCAAGTCTTCAAGTACATTTTAAGCACGTCACCAATAAATTGGCCGTACAGGTATCGACCTAGGTCACGATCGGCGATCTCAGAAGCAAACGACCTCAGGGAACTCAACACTCCAACATATTGATGGAACAGCTCCACTCCATAGAAGTCTCTGAGACAGGAGGTTGTGGTACATCCCATCGATCCGAAAACAAAAGAGGTTCCTACGACCGGATATAGGCGGTATAATCGTAACAAGCGATCTCTTATAGTGACTGGCAACCTGATAGCAGTGGCAGTACTCGTAAGGTCACAAAGAGATATAGCTAGATAATGATGAAAAAAATAATTAAGACCCGTTACTAAACTTACAATATATTTAAGAGTTGTCCTCCGTAGTCAAGTTAAGTGTTTCTTGTAGAAAGAAACTACCATTTGAGAAGTCACTATTTGATTTGAAAGAATACTACACAGGAGCTCTCGTTGAAGTTTTTGGGCCTAGTGAAGGACACTCTTCTACTGTTTAAAACGGTGATGTTGAGACCAAGTTCTATGGAATACTTAGAGCTTAAAAAGCTCCATAGTTCACAGAGAATAGAAGAGAATAGTAGTGCTCGCTTTTGACTACCTACCTAAGGGATCTGTGGTTTCCTCTTTGTTGATCAGAGCCAAATTTTCAAGCTTTAAAAACTTATTTACATTTGCGAATCATATTTGGATAGAAAATATCAAAATTTCGATTGCCTTTTGGATGTAGACAGATCTTTCCCGTATCTTAACTACAATAATCACTATAAACTCCGGAGAAACTTTAATTATGCTCAATGGTATTTATATTATTTTTCGGTAAAATATAATTTCTAGAAGTTCCTTGAAAAGATCTGAAAAAACTGTCTTAAAAACCCACGATGGTAATTTTTCGTGGAAAAAATCACGTGAAGTTTCGTTTAGCTTCAAACCAACCTTAAATTCTTTACTTAAAAAAACGGCAAACAATCCTTTGCTATAAGTTTGATAAGCTTTCCGAAGTTCTATGCACCTTTAAATCGCCTGAAAACCACAACTTTTCGCTTCAACAAATAACAAAATGGATTTGTTTCACACGACGCCTTTCGATTATGCAAATACGAGCGCACACATGCATGTAACTGTATATGGGTTTGTGTGCGTTTTATGGCGTCAAACTTTGCGTGCTGCACGTGAACACGTGACTTTTCACCGAGCGGCTTTTCCACATCGCAAAGTTTTTATATAATATACCTACAAGTATACATATATATATACATATATAATATTTACCCTGCGGCTTTCATTGCAAGCTATTCGGTTTTGAGCGACCACACGAGCTTCCTATTGATTTCTTTGGTCGCGACATGACCACTTAAATATTTACATACAAAATTTTGCATAATAACTTTTTCGGTTGTATGCCGTTACTTTGTCGGTAGCGGGAGTTGTGGCAGCTGGCGCTGACTTGTCGCCCAACTCAGCGTTTAATTACCGCACGACATGCAATCAATGAATTGCTCGGAGTGTGATGGCACTAAATTTTGCATGGATTGCTATAAATATGTACTTGCGAGCCGTGCCGCCATATGGTAGTTCGCTGGAAAATATTGGAGTATGTGGTATATAGTATGTTTGTATATGCAGACGTGTACTCAAAATAATATGCCTTTGGAAAATTTGACTTCGAAACTTTGTTTATGTAAAATGTTATCTTAGTTCGTTGAAGTTTTAGACGTTTACTACTCTAGTGATGGATATATTTCTCTTGATCATAAAGAAATTATTGGATTTCCGAAACGAGCATTATTTTAAATGTCTGCCTTTTTACGAGATTGGTTTTTGAAGCTCATCTTAAACGATTTAGGAACCTGATATCTCTAACCTTCTTAGCTTATTTCTTGAACGGCGAGCATAAAATTTATTTTCTTCCTCTCTTACTTCGTATTGACATATAATGTGTATACAATTTACTGTAAAAAGTTTCATTCATAAAAGCATTTTTCAATTAAGCTGTCTGAATAACGAATTACCTCTGCTGAAAACAAAGAAATTCACGCATCTTCTAAAGGGTGATCAATTTCGATGCTCCCAACTTTTTTTAAAATAAAAAACAAGAAAAAACGTTAACTTTGGCTGCACCGAAGCTAATATACCCTTCACAGGTGCATTTCATTTAGTAACTATGTGTTCAGTTTATATGGAAGCTATATGCTATAGTAATCCGATCTAAACAATTTTTTCGGAGATTACATTGTTGCCTTAGAAAATAATCTACACCAAATTTCGTGAATATATCTAGTCAAATGTGAAAGTTTTCCATACAAGAACTTTTTTCCGATCGTTCAGTTTGTATGGCAGCTATATGTTATGGTGGTCCGATATCGGCAGTTCCGACAAATGAGCAGATTCTTGAAAAGAAAATGACGTTGGCAAAATTTCAAAACGATATTTTAAAAACTGAGGGACAGACAGACGGACATGGCTAAATCGGCTCAGCTCAACATACTGATCATTTATATATATACTTTATAGGGTCTCCGACGCTTCCATCTGGGTGTTACAAACTTCGTGACAAACTTAATATACCCTGTTCAGGGTATAAAAATACAGAAACTTCAAATATAATGGTGAATGTTTATTATCATTCAAAAGGACATTCGTTGGCCGAGGTTACGTCTTAGATGGTCCATCCGTGGAGTCCAATTTTCGATGACTCGTTCCAGCCTTTCGACTGGCGAATAACACGCGTGATGTTTTGCTCCAAGGCCTGATTCGAAGCGGGAGTGGCCGCATAGACTTCAGACTTTACATATCCCCACAGAAAATAGTCCAACGGTGTGATATCACACGATCTTGGTGGTCAATCGACCAGCCGAAAACGTAATAAGAGTAAAATAATTTCAGAAACAATTTCGAAAATATTGTTTTTTAAGAGCTAAGATGAGCATCCTGGCTTTCACAAGTTTTTATACTAAACAAATTTGGTATTTCGTTGATCTTCTTATTTTTCTTGCTGGCTAATTAACTTCTGAAGTTAACGCAGGGATTACCAATGCTTTTCAAGTCAAAAGAGATAAACATTTGTCTTCGCGACCAAAGAAGATATTCATGGATATTGACAGCGGTCAGTTACAAGGCATTACTCTTTATTACTCACATTTCCATGCAAACATATACGACAGATACACATACATACATACAAGCATAAGAAAACTCATTTGCTACTTTTTCCATATATTCGCCAGTTTATCTCATTGATTGATGATGATGAATAAGCGAACATTTTTCTCCACAAAACAAATTTCGAAACTCTTTCAGCGTCTTCTCTTTTTTTGTTATCTAAATGTTGTTGTTGTTTTCATATTTATTTTTTCCCATTTCTAAATTAGCCACTTGTGTTAATCCCACGCAGAAATTTCTGTATTAGCAGCACTTAAGTGTTTTATGACCACTTGAAGATAAACACAAATACTCGGACAACAACGAAAACAGCAAGAACAAGAGAAGGAAAATGTAAAAAAGAATTATTTAAATTTCACGTTGATTGAAATATTTTAGTGGTTTTGCTGCGGGTGTGTGTATATAATTGTTGACTCACGCGTAACAATGGACCAAGTGTGGTATTTATTTACAAATAATTACATAATTTTTTGAAAATTTAGAAAAAAATTTAAAAATACAAAAATACAAAAATAAAGTAACCATTCTTTATTACTTTTTTCAAAAATATAGGAAAAGGAATTAAATGATGTGTTTTTTTTTTAATTTAATTTGTAATTAATTTAATGTGTTTATATTTATGATATAAAAAATTAAAAAAAAATTTAATTAGGAAACTAATGAATTAATAATAATTACTAAATTAATTAATGAAAGTAGAATTAATAATAATTTTAATTAATTAATTATTAATAGTTAACTAAAAATTTTGTTTTTAATTAATTTAGTTACTAATTTATTTTGTGTTAAATATATGTTAGAATTACTGTTTTCATATTTAAAAAAATGTTATAATTAAGAAAAAAATTAATTAATAATAATTATTCAATTAATTAATTAAAGCGAAATTAATAATATTTTTTATTTATTAATTAATAGCAGTTAATTAAAAAATGTCTTTAGTTACACAATTTTTTAAACAAATTTTATTTGATAAATAAATTCTTATTAATAATTTAAAAAAAGAATTCTTATACTCAAATAGTTTAATTAATTAATTGTAACACAATTGTCAAACTTGTTTTTATTAAATTAATTATTAATTAATCATGGTTAATCAAAGCTTTGGCTTAGTTACAAAAATTATTTATAAACTAATAAAATTAATTATTAATAAATTTATATTTTTTATTATTTTAGATTATAATTTTCCAATTACTTACCGCCGCGGTGGAAGAAAACATTTCAAAAAAATTTAATTTAATA